>NW_016107430.1:5387361-5390232 GCF_001604975.1 Cebus imitator | reverse complement strand
TTTTTCTGAGACAGAGTGTTGCTCTGTCACCCAGGATGGAGTGCAGTAGCACGTTCTCTACTCACTGCAACCTCCACTTCCTGGGTTCAAGTGATTCGCCTGCCTCAGCTTCTCCAGTAGAATGGATTACAGGTGCCTGCCACCACACCACACCAAAATACAAAGTAATGTTTTATATTTTTAGTAGAGATAGGGTTTCAACATGTTGGCCAAGCTGATTTCGAACTCCTGACTTCAAGTGATCCGCCCACCTCGGCCTCCCAAAGTGTTAGGATAACAGGCATGAGCCACCACGCCTGGCCGAGACTGATCTTAAGTCACACAGGATCACAGGTGCATGGAGCATCTCCTCTCACCCCCTCCCCACTGCCCACCACCTCCTTTCCACTCGTCCTCCCTCCAGTTCCTGGAATGCTCCAGTCTCTCCTACTTCAGGACCATCACACCTGTTGTGTCCTTTGTCCAAAAGGCTCTTTCTTCCTCTTTTCACCTTGCTGATGTCTACTTAGCTCTGCAGAGAGGGTGTCAACTACCTCCTCATCACATTAAATTCAGTGCCCCTCTGACTTCTCTCTTATAACAGCCAGCACTTTTATTTATTTATTTATTTTGAGATGGAGTCTCGCGCCCAGGCTGGAGTGCCGTGGTGAGATTACTGTAACCTCTGCCTTCTGGTTTCAAGCAATCCTCCTGCCTCAGCTGGGACTACAGGCACACACCACCATGTCCAGCTAATTTTTGTATTTCTAGTAGATAAGGGTTTCACCATGTTGGCCAGGATGGTCTTGATCTCTTGACCTTGTGATCCGCCTGCCTTGGCCTCCCAAAGTGCTGGGATTACAGGCGTGAGTCACCGCACCCAGCCAATAGCCAGCACTTTTACTTGGCGGCGTCACTCCCCATTCATAATTGTATTTGTCTGTGCCGTTCTTGGATGTCTGCCTCTCCTGCGAGGCTGTAAGTTTGAGAAGAGCAGCAACCATGCCGACTGGTTGCTGCAGGATCCCTGGAACCTAGCAGAGCTCCCAGCACATGTTAGGGACTCAGCAAATATATCAAATAGCGAACAGGTGAATGCTGAACCCCCGCTCTCGGCATGCTCACAGGATGGGTAAGTATGGAAATGTGGAGCTACAGACACCACATCTGAGTAGGGGGGGATGTGAACCCCAAATCAGGATCCTTCTAGGAAGGTCACCCAGCCAGTGATGTGAGGTTGGGGTTCACTCACCTCTGGCATCAAAGAATTCATCATCTGAGCTCTCCACAGAGTCACCGAGGACATTTCGAAGGTGCCAGGGGGCACCGCCGCCCGGGGGAGGGCCACCTGTTAAAGGGAACATATCTGTTAACCAAGCCCGAGATGGTGTCCCAGTATGAGGGAGGTGACCCAAGACCCCCCTGGACTAAAGACCAGTTAGCATCCTGCACATCTGCGCCTTCTCCCTCCAAGGCCTCAGACCCCATAGAGCCCTCCCTCTCCTGTGCCTTCACTGAAGCTCAAAAACCTCTCTGGGTAAACTCAGCAGAGCAGGAATGAGTATGCCCATTTTGCACATCCTAAAACTGAGGCCAGTGGTAATTATGAGCCTTTGCCAAGATGACTTTGCCAAGCCACGTCTCAGTCAGCAGAGGGGGAGATCTGCTGTATGAACAAATGAGCTCAGATGTTTAAACAGCAGTGGTTTATTTCTCACTCACACACAGGTTGGAGGGGAGCTCTGCTTATTGTGGTCATTCAAAGGCGCCACCACCTTATGATGTCACCAGCCCAAAAGGAGACATCAAGGTCTGGCCAAGCAGGGGAGAAGGGCTCAGAAAACCTCACCCCGTCTCAAATGCTTCTGCCCAGAAATGACACACTTCTGCTCACACTTCGCCGGCCCCGGCTACCAGGCATACACGCCCTGTCCCCACAGAGACCTGCATTCTGGTATCAGCAATGCCCTGTCTCAGGTTTTCCATCTGTACAGTGAGAATCCTGGCAGAGACTGTTCTTGGAAACTCTTCTACTCTGACTGATATTTGAGGAGCCCGCCTGGCATGCAGTAGCTGTCAATAGACAAGCAGGAGGTGGACATCCTCCCCAGATACTGCCAGGTGAGCCTGATGGTGCAGTCCTTGGACATACCTGCTGCAGTCCCAGTTTGCCACACCCCGTACCCTGCAGGATGCTGGCACTGTTCCCTGCCCTTAGTCCAGATCCCAGAGCATAAACTGCCACTGAAGGGAGAGGGCCAGACCACACCATCCAGGGACACAGCCCTCCTGCCTTTCATTCCTCCTGTCCCACCACAAATTCCCAAACACACACCCAGCTTGTGCTCCATGGCTTGAAGCCCAGTGTAAAACACATTCCGAGACATCAAAAGGACAGAGGTTACAGTGAGCACCAACTCAGTAGTCACCTCGAGGTACAAAGCTGATTCCTTAAGGTTCTGATCCCCTGCCTCGAATACTGTGGGCCGATATCCCACCCTTGGTCCCTCAGGCAAGGGGGTCTGAGAGTCCAGATGCACCGTAACTGTGTTCCTAACACGGATACGGGACTATTTTCCAAATGTATTCTAGCTATTGCAATAAGACCAGAAAAAAGAAATGAAAGGGATACAGGTTGGAAAGGAAGATATAAAATAGTCTTTATTCCCAGATGGCATGATTGTCTACACAGAAAACCAAAACTCTACAAAATCTATGTTAAAAAAAACTACCGGAACTAACAGCTGAGTATAGCAAGATTGTAGGATACAAGATCGGTATGCAAAAGTCAATTGTGAGCTGGGCGCAGTGGCTCATGCCTGTAATCCCAGCACTTTGGGAGGCTGAGGCAGGCAGGATCACCTGAGGTCGGGGGTTTGAGACCAGCCTGAC
>NW_016107430.1:5366009-5386331 GCF_001604975.1 Cebus imitator | reverse complement strand
AGCTACTCGGGAGGCTGAGGCAGGAGAATTGCCTGAACCCAGGAGGCGGAGGTTGCGGTGAGCCGAGATCGCGCCATTGCACTCCAGCCTGGGTAACAAGAGTGAAACTCCGTCCCAAAAAAAAAGAAAAGAAAAGAAAAAAGTAGCAACGGAGTCAGCTGAGGATTTATCTGGATCCATTTGGCTCCTGAGTTTGAATAGCAAGAGCCCAGTAAGAGGCTCCTCTATATGGTGACCTTATGTATGCACAGTTTAGATCCATCTAAGAACAAAGGCAGAGGCATTCTCTCTGATGACATGTACAGGGGTCTTAGGGGGAGGTCTGGGGCAGAGGGAAAGGCTACAGGGAGGCCCCTCAGCTCCATTTGAGGGAGCAAGTTCTCTCAGCTACAGATGAGCAGAAAAGGAAGGGGCTGGTAGGCATCAAAGGGGGCCTCTCATTCCACAGACACTATATTGGGTACTGGGAACACTATGGGGAATAAAAGGACAGGAAAGCTTACATTCTGCAGGCAGGGAAGGAAAAGCCGGCCTGGGTCAAATAAACAACCAAGATAATTTCAGCCTAAAACCTCTCCCTTCCTACACCATGTCCTCCTTCCTCCAGTGTCTCTTATATGGTAATTACAGCCTAAAGAATAGACAGGCTTGAACCTGCAGATCTGTACATCCACGAGGAGAAAATGGTGGGGAAACTCAGCCTCAGACATCAAAAGAACTTTGTCACCCACTGTAGTTACCAATGCTGAACTAACACGATGTCTCCCTTTTATTATTGTGACTCTCTTTTGTGGTCAAAATATATATTTAAATTTCTTTTCAAATGCATATTTTATCTTGTTTACTATTATTCTACTTGGTTTCAAAACACACATCTGCCTTGGTTTTTTTGTTTTGTTTTATTTTGTTTTTGAGACAGAGTTTCGCTCTCGTTGCCCAGGCTGGAATGCAATGGCACAATCTCAGTTCACTGCAATCTCCTTCTCCTGTGTTCAAGCAATTCTCCTGCCTCAGCCTCCAGAGTGGGATTACAGGCACCCCGCCCCCACCACACCTAGCTAATTTTTATATTTTTAGTAGAGATGGGGTTTCGCCTTATTAGCCAGGCTGGACTCGAACTCCTGACTTCAGGTGATCTGCCCACCTCAGCCTCCCAAAGTGTTGGGATTACAGGCATGAGCCACCGTGCCCGGCCCCTGCCTTGGTTTTTAAATGTATACTGGAAACAAGGTCTTCCCTCCCTTCTAGCAGGGGTTTCCCAGCCCAACTTTTGGAAAGGTGTTGGGGTGTATGGAACCTCAGTTATATACACTTGTAGAAAAAGAACCGGTAAAAACGGCTGTTAAGATGGGATATGGGAACTGCTCCCTGCATCTCTTCCTCCACTATGCAGATTGTTTAGCAAACAACAAAGGTCATATTTCCAAGAAGGGAAAAAGCAGTGGGCAGTGTCTCAGGAGGGGCTCAAGGAAAAGACCTTTGTGGAAAGGTGTCAGGTGAACAGAGGCCTGAATAAGAAGAAAAGCCAGACATGCTAAGCATGTGTGGGTATGTGTGTGTCTGCACGTGTACTCATGCTCATCCATGTGTGGGATGGACAGGGCAGAATGCATGGATAACGGCCTTCCCAGACGAAGGAACTGCAAGGGTAAATTCCCACATGAGCTTGGTATGTCCAAGGGGCAGAAGGAAATCCATGTGGCTGAAGCCAATGATTGAAGGGTGACAGGAATAGAGGAGGTGAGAGAGGAAATGGACCCAGACCAGGTAAGATATGACCTGTCATGGATGGAAGCTTGGAACAAGTGAGTTTTAAGTCTCCTCCCACAGCCCAGACTCTCTCACCTGCAAACTTCAAGAGGAGGGGAATACAGATGTCAAAGAGGGCCAGAAAGTATCCTGGAGGAGGGGACCACCAGTCAGATGTGCTAGAGGCCATATAGGTTCCTGAGAGTCAGAGCAGGTGGGCATGAGGACCCTGGAACAGTGAGGGAAAGGCTCAGAAGCAGCATCCTTGAGGCGGGTTCTTGCCCTGCACTTGTCTGCATTTTCTGGGTCCAGCACAAGGTCCCACACAGAAGAGGGCCAGCAAGTGTTTGAGAAACAAGTAAATGAATAAAAATAATTTGCTTAGCGAGTACAGCATGCCAGACAGTCTGCTAGCTGCTTTTCAGACATTATCTAAAGTCATCCTAACCAAGCCCAGCAAAGCAGATATAATGAATCTCCACCTTACAGTTAAGGAAACGGAGGCTCAGGGATGTTTCAGGAAGGCATTTGCTCTGTAGAAGAGCTCAGGGCAGGGGACCTCAGTCTCCTCTCCTCTCCATTGCCTGCTCTCTTGGCAATAGCAACCCTTCCATCTGCTGCTGGCCAGCTGGGTAAGGAGCCAGAGGTTTGCCCCTCGCTCTTCATGGACCTGATAGGGGGTCCTATCAGGATTTGTAGACCTGATGGGCAGATGGTTCTAGAAGTGGGACAGCTGAGCCCCCCAGCTGTCCCACTTCTAGAACCATCTGCCCATCAGGTCTACAAATCAGTGTCTGGGTATCCTGGTACTCCAAATGGATGTCTGCATTCCTGTGTAGAGGTGTCTAGTGTTACATGGGCATCTGTCCCTGTGTCTGCATGGCTATTGTGCATGTCTACATTCCCCGGAGAGTGTGAGCCTACCAACCTGCCACCCCCCTTCCTAATACTGTCCCTACGAATCATGCGTGCACACTCCATAGTTCTCTCCCTCTCTTCCTCACACACAAGCAAATCAGCTCCAGCCATGGGTGAAAATTTAGCAGAGGTTAGAGCAGGGGCTTTGGAACAACACAAACCTGGATGCAGTGTTAGATTTGCTAATCTAGGACCTGAAGCAAGCTAACTTCTCTGAGCCTCACTTGTCTTATCTGTAAAATGAGCATCATAATTCTTACCCCACTGCTAGGAGACTTAAATGAGATCAGCCCCAAGATCCAGCCCACTGCCTGGCACTTGGAAATGGTGGCCTTGTCAGCTACAGGACCAAGGATGGAGGCAAGGTAAGCCCACCTGAGGGGCCTCCAGGCAGCTGCCAGGGGCCCTCCCCATGGCCTCAGAGGTCTACCTGTGTCCTCAGAGGCCCAGCCCAGCTCCTCCCGAAGGCCCTCCTTCCATCCACCTTCACTACCACATTTACTTATATTTTTATTTTTCATTTTTTAACTGAGACGGGGTCTTGCCATGTTCGCCAGGCTAGTCTCGAACTCCTGAGCTCAAGCAATCCACCCACCTCAGCCTCCCAAAGGGCTAGGATTATAGGAGTTAGCCACTGTACCCAGCCCCAAATTTATTTAAAATCTTAAGTCAGGATTTAAAAACAGGGGAATGTCCCAAATCTTCTCCTAGCAATTTAAAGAGAAAAAAATGACCTTTCACCCCAGCAATGCTAGCACAGCTCTGAGCTGGGCCCTTCAGTGGGAGGGGCTGCTGGAAGTCATCCCCACTCCCTCTCCTGGCCCCCCTACCCACCACCTCAGGTCCAGTGTGGTCTCCTAGACCTTGTCATGGGCCTGGGCCTCCCTAGCATGGGTGCAGCCAAAGATTCTGCTCAGGTTATCAGCTCCTCCTGGCCATCCTTCCCACCCAGGGACATTGGAATAGCAGACATAGAGACAGACAGGGAGACAGATGGACAGGCAACTCCCACACGTGTTCAGCTCTATATCAGGGACCCCAAGCAGCCCCAGCCCAGGGGCAGAGTCCTCAGGTGACGGGAGATGCCACCCCTGTGCTCAGGAGCCCTGTCTGACGGGGAAGACATTTCACAGTGAGGAGTGCCCTGACAGTCAGATGCAGAACAAAGGTATTGGCTGATGCTTCCTGGGCCAGATCTTGGGCCAGATGGTGCCCGGGAGGAAGGAGTATGGGACAGAGCTGAACTGGGACAGTCCCTGCCCTCAGAAGTGCCAGCCCTGGGGTCACAGCCCTACAATGCTCCCTGCACAGAACACAGGAGGAACAAAGGAGCAGGCAGCCTGGTCTGGCCCGTGCAAAATTCCGCACCCGCTCTGTCACTCGGACAGTGGGAACTATACCTCCCAAAGGCAGGAACTGGCGAGGATGCCCAGAGGCTTTCTAGGGGAGGGAAAGCCAAGCTGAGCCTTCAGGGAAGGGGTGGGCAGGGTTGGCCAGGCTGGGGAAGGTGGGAGGATGGGAGAGAGACATAGGCCAAAATAATCGAGCCGTTTCCAGGGAAAGCTGGATCTAGAACTTTCTTCTCAAGAGTAAGGATCATCAGGGCAAAGGAGGGCACATGGGTGTCTGCTGGCAGCTGTGGCTCCAGGGATATTCAAATAACACGTGCAATTCCTAGACCTCCAGGGAGGAACCAGTGCCCCTGAGCAAGGCCCTGGTGGGTGCACAGCACTGAGCTGGCACATGCACCTCCTGGCCTGTGGCCACAGCTTGTATGCCCAGCCCTGCCTATGGCTCTATCAGAAACCATGGCCTGCCAATGCTGGATGGACTTAAGCAATCTGTGTCTCAGAAGAGGAGCAGAAGGCCAGGCATGGCGGCAAACACTTGTAATTCTAACACTTTGGGAGGCCAAGGCAGGAGGATTGCTTGAGCCCAGGAGTTTAAGACCAGCCCGGGCAACATAATCAGATCCCATCTGTACAAAAACATCAAAATTAAAAATAAGCCTGGCATGGTGGCATGTGCCTATAGTCTCAGGTACTCAGGAGGCTGAGGTGGGAGGATCACTTGAGCCTGAGAGGTTGAGGCTGCATTGAGCCATGATCGTGCCACTGCACTCCAGCCTGGGGTCAGAGTGAGCCTCTGTCTCAAAAAAATAAAAATAAAATAAAAAACAGAAAAGAAGAGCCAAGAGTGAGAGTAGTGCCTGGCTGCAAGGCTGAGGCTCATTTAAATGGTCTCTCTCTCTCACTCTCTTTCTCTTTCACACACACACACACACACACACACACACACACACACACGAGAACAGCAGGTTCTATAAGCACAAGCATCAGGTCTAACTCCTGGCAGCTGATGCAGCTGAAAATAATCAGGCCTGGGGATGTCCCATGGGCAGTGAGAGTCCCATAGACATGTAGAACCCAGAGCCCACATGTAAAGCTTAGCCACACACACACACACACACACGCACACACACACACACGCACTCAGAATCACACTTCAGTGCTCTCAGCTCTGCCCTGGGGTCCCTGGGGTCCAAACACAGAATGTGGAGTACAGCGCTTCCAACAGCCTGGGCAAGGCTCCCGCAGACGGGCAGGTGACTCAAGGCCCACCTCCTCCCTGCCTCCTTCTCCCTCCTGGGCTGATTCCAGTCCCAGTTCTCTGCCACTTACCAATTCGTGATCTTACTAAATGGCACAAATCCTTCCATGCCTCAGTTTCCTGCTCTGTGAAATGGGGAAGATAATTGGGCTTACGTAGTGCTGCAGTGAGGATTACATGAACAAACATTTGAAAAAGGTTTAGCAGAGTGCCTGAGACTCCATCAGTGCTATAAAAGGGTGTGTTAAATAAAGTAATAAACCGTGATTGTCCAAGGGCTTTTCTTTGGTTCTTTCATATGTAGGGGCCATCCCAGGAGAAATGAGAGGGCAGCTTCCAATCCCTCTCCTTCTTGTCAGCTCCCTGGAATGGGAACCTCTCCATTCCACTCCCCAAAGGCTGGAAATGCCTGCCCCTGTCCACACTCATGGGGCCAATCCCTCTCTCCTCCCTCCCATCGCAGATCCCTGGGGCTCGCCTTGTCTGCCTCCTAAACTTGAACTACTGCAGGCCGGGAGCTGCTCTCCCCTCCCAGCATCTCCTTCCACCAGCCTGGGCTTCAGCGGCACATTGCCACTGGGAAGGCCTTCACACCACACTCCTCTTCCTCTCCAGGCCTTTGCTCCTGCAGGTCCTGATGCCTGAAACGCCCTCTCTCCCCCCATCTCACCCCCAATTCCTATTGATGCTTGAAGCACCAGCTGAAGTCTTTCTTGTCCCCTGAGGCCAGGCTGGGGCCCTGCCTTCTCTGTGTGCCCTTCATGTCCAGTGTCTGTGTCCCTCAGAACACCTATTAGCAGACTGGGTCCAGGCCTGCCTGCCCCACTGCGCTGTGGGTTCTCCCTGGGCAGACATCTGGTAGGAATCCTCTCCAGGCCCCTATCCTCCGCCAGGTCAGGGCTAGGCACAGAGAAGGCTCTCGTTATGCTCAGTGTGGCCCAGCACAGGGGTGATCTTAGCAAGGCCCTCTCTCAGGGGAGCATCCCATAGGGAATATCCTCAGGCTTCCTCTCTGGATCAGGGTAATTTGGAGGCCAGACCAGTCCAGGGCCAGCCAGCCCATCCTGAGCCTTGAAGAGTGGCTGTCCAGGGAGAGATGAGAGGCCAGGAGAAGCTGCTTCCAGAAAAATGCATGATTGAAGGAAACCAGTGCTGGTTGGGGGTTGGTTGCTATAGAAACATGTCCTAACGATCTCCCAAACTGCTATATGTGCCACCGATGAGCTCATGTGCTCGTCTGTTTCAGGGGACACGCCAGGAGCCCTGGAAGGGTCTATCTGCTGGAGTACCCAGCATCTGAAGCCAACATCCTAGAAGACCCAGGAAGAAATCCACCTTCCAGGGCAACCAGGCCAGTCCATCCATCCATGGGTAATGCACTCCAAGACTCAGGCTGATGTCAGGTTGCAGAATTGTCCAGAGAGTGGCTCAGGTCTGACACTAGCCATGGCCCAAATCTCGACATCAACCAGCTGTCCCCACTATGTCCCGCCAGCTCAACTTTCAGCTCGGCCATAGACTGAGTCATATCCCTGGCAAAAGGCCAGGCCACAACCCCTGTCTCAAGCCACACCATGAGCCTGACCACAGATCCAGCTTGACTCAGTCACAGACCAACAACACTATTAGCCACAGACTAAGCCCCAACCCTGGCCACAGATTGGCACCCAGCACAGCCAAGGGCTTGTATCAAGTAACTTGAAGGGTACATTCACTCTAAAGTCTGCAGAGGCCAGGTGCCATGGCTCATGCCTGTAATCCCAACACTTTAGGAGGCCGAGGCAGGCAGATGACCTGAAGTCAGGAGTTCGAGACCTGGCCAACATGGCGAAATCCTCTCTCTACTAAAAAATACAAAAATTAGTTAGGCATGGTGGCACACGCCTGTAATCCCAGCTACTCGGACGCTGAGGCAGGGAGAATTGCTTGAACCCAAGAGGTGGAGGTTGCAGTGAGCTGAGATTGTGCCACTACACTCCAGCCTGGGTGACAGGGCGAGACCCCATCTCAAATCCGTACAGCATTGCATACGGTTGCCTGGGATTTCCACAGCCTCCACTGCCTGTTGTCTTCATGATAGCCCAGGGAAGTCAGTCAGGATTGTTGTTGACAGATGAGAAAACTGAAGCCCAGAGAAGAAAACCGACTTCCTACTGTCACGCCGCCTGTTTCTAGGGGCAAGGGGGGTCTCCAAGCAGGGCCCAGTTGGCCAACCCAGTTGCTTTGGGAAAAATGTGCTTTTTGAAGACCTGCTGGTATGTCATAAATATGCCATTTAAATACCCATTAATTACTTTATTTAGGAGATAATTAGTGATTAATAGCTTTGGCTATCTATTGTACTTTCATTTGCTCTGCCAATTAGGCTCCCAACAGTTCAGAATTATTTGGAACAATTCTCCCAAGGCCCAGCTGTCCCCCCTATGTCCCGCCAGACTCCTGTTCCATAAGGAGGGGACTCTCTCCTCCCTCTAAAACGAGTTCCCTGTAGCACCTGCCACTGTGCCATGACAGGCTCTGCCACCTGCAGGCTCCCCAGAAGGGCAGCCCAAAAGACAGGACAGAGGGAGGCATTCCTTCCCATCATCCCAGGACCCCCTTGCAGACAGTGGAGAACAGGGTCTCCAGATCCAGGCACCAACCCAGGCAACAGGAGGCCAGGTTAGAATCAGACTCCTCAAAGGACACTGGGGTCTCTTTCAAAGACCACTGCCTCAATGAGGCGACCAGCATTTTGGCGAGTGCATCAAAGGCTGCCATGAGCCTGGAGCGAACAGCAGGAGGGTAGCAGTTCCCACCCCATGCCAGCAAGAGCCAGTGTGACCCCATGCAGGTGATTCGACTCATATCACCTGCCACTCCTGGACTGCAACTGAGCAAAGATGGGGCCCAAGGTTGCCTCTGCCCCCAGGCCCGTCCATGTGGTGCCAAAGCACGGTGCCAGGAATTGCGAGCCAGAGCCTCAGAGGCGGAGCTGGATAATGCTGTCATCGCTGCTCCAGATTATACTATACAAGAAGGAAACACAAAGGCTGCAAGGGATAAGCACACACACACACCCGAACTGGGCAGTAATGGGAAAGCTGAAAATAGCTTTTTACCACAAAGGATGACTCCAGAGTTGCTCGGCTGGGACTAGCCTCATGGGGGGCAAGTGTGCAAGGGGAAGAGAAGGAAGCCCCAGGAGCTATGTCAGGGCCAGAAGGAGTTCTGTCAAGGATGGTAATCTGGACCAATCTGGAACAATCAGGAAAGGTCAACGGCACATGAGTGATGGGAAGCCACAGACAGAATCTATGAAAGACAGATTCTAGAAGAAGCTAGAGCCTTCCAGCTGCCAGCCCCGAGAGCTCGCAGCCCCACATCCTGCACACCTAGGTCTCTCCCCGAGGACGGCAGGAGTGCAGGACGTGACGTGCTCTGCAAATACCCAGAGCCAAGCAAACACCGTGTCAGCAGCAGACAGCTCAGAAGAGGCCTCTCGGATCCACCAGAACTCAACGCCCCTCCCAGACAGAGCCCAACGCGTTTCTATTTTTGCTTTCAACCCTTGTTTGGCATCCCTGCTCCCAGCTAACAGACGGCTACTTCCCCTCCTTCCAGAATAATGGGTCATCTGGGAGGAGGAACACCTCCTCTCTGGCCTCCCATGTCCCAGGTCTACTAATAAACAGGCTGACCCTCCCAAAGAGAGATGAGGGTTCCAACACCCCCAGGAACCTTCTCCTGGTAGGTGGTTCACTCCTAGCTGTCTTGCTCACCAGCCCTGGAGAAAAGCTTCACCAAGACACCTAGAGAGGGCAGCTTCACAAAACCGGAGAAGCCTGCTTTCCAGAGGCAGATGCACCCCCCTCCACAGCCCCCTGCCAGCCCTGGCCACATGGACTACACCCCTTGGAGCCCCGAAGTCCCTCACACTGTGCCCACTCCAGCCACAGACTGAACCCCAACTTGCCACACCCTGCACCCAATCTCCATCCTCAAATCAAGTGCTGGCAGTGACCACGCAGGCTTCCAGCCTGGCCCAGTCTAAGCTGTGGCCCCATGAACGTGTGAGCCTCACAGATGCAGCCGTGGGAGAGCTTGGGGACGCAGGTGGGCTGGGTGGGGCCCCACTGCTGGGACCCAGCTCCCACTCCAGAGTCATGAACAGACAGGAGGCTCCTCCTGTCCTGTCTACCCTCGCCACACCCATACCCTGTGGGGGCTGGTGGCCACACAGCTGTGCAGGCCTCCACAGGCACACGTGGGGCCCTGGAGGTGGCATTTACCTCCGGAGTGACTCACTAAGCCTCCTATTCCGTTTGCAAAAGAGGGTGCAATTGAGCATTTTCTTTCTCTTTAGAAAACAGGAATTTTAAAAGAGAAAAGAGTGGAGAAAGATTTGAGGGAGTGGGTGGGGAGCTCAGATCTCATTTGATTTCCAAACTCATTTGTTACGCATTCTCTCCTCCCCACTCCCACACCGAGCCCTTCCCCCACGGGGACCCCGGCCACCTCGTTCCCAGGCTCCTGGCTGCACAGGAGATGGTGAGGGCCTGCCAGGAGGCATGAGCTCTCCACGTCCTCAGCTCCTCATTGGTTCACTGACTCTCAAGTCTGGGAGGATCAATGCAAGGTCAGAGTTGAGACGGGGCAAGGCCTCTTCTGGGCACAGTAAAGCCTCCAGCCAGAGAGGCCTCTGCAGGGGAGAGAGCAGTGCTGGAGCTGGAAAGAGCCTGAAGCCCATCCCGACCCCCACACTCTTCCTTTTCCCTTTTACAGATAAGGAAACTGAGGCCAAAGGGGACAGTTCAAGGTAATCAGTGGCAGAGCCAGGGCTCTGCTGTTAGACAAGTGAGCTCCCAGGAATATTGACTCCGAGAATAGAAGAGACATAAGCTCTAATTCCAGCTTTGCCTCTAACTTTACGTGTGAATCTAGAAGTAGACAGTTAACCCTTCTGGGCCTCAGTTTCTCTTTCATAAAATGGGAATAACATTGGCTCTGCCTCAGAGACGCTGTTGAGCCACTGGACAGAAAAGCAAGCTGAAAGCTGCTGTCAGACCTGAGCCAGATCGGTCCCAGCGCGAGAGCTCTGATCCCAGAATCTCAGAATTCCTGGAAGGCAGTGGATCCTACCAGGAAGTCCCCAATCCCTAAAGCCTCCATGGTCTCTGAAAGCTCATATTCTCTGTCCTTGAAGGAGAAATGATGCTGGACCTCAGAGAAGGACCCTTGGCCTTTCTGGTCTCCATCTCCCAACCTGCTTAACAGGTGGAACTGAGAGATCACCAGGCCTCCTCCAGCCATGAAGTGTTGTAATAGATGAAGATTTATGTAAGAAAACATCACAGCTCTGGCCAATCTGACCTAGACGTGGCACAGGCGAGTGGCTGGGGCAGTGACACTGTCCAGACAAGTCCTCATATTCAGTGTCCGGCCACACTGGACTTCCAAACACAGGCGAAGTCCCAGAAGCCTCGAATGGTGGATAAGGGGTTCCAGGTCCAGGGTCACAGGCTTGAGGTGGAACCTCTCTGTTTGAGCTGCACCATTCTTGGCTCAAACAAGGACACCACAGCCAGAACTTAGAGGCAACAAACGTCTCAGGCTGGGACCTGCAGGGTCTGCTGCTGTGACAGGTGATTTCACAGAGGCCAGAGTATTTGCATGGGAACACGAGGCATGCCCCAGCTCCAGCACATCCTAGACTCCAGGGAAGCCCAGAAAAGCTTTTGAGAAGTCTGGAGTCTGGACACTGGTGTCTGATTTGACCATAGCCTTCCACTGGGGACCACAGAAGGTGAGTTTTCTATCTCCTTCCAGAATGCAATGCCCTTCCCAGGATACACAGTACACCAGTGTTTCTCAGAGTCATGCCTCAAATCCCCTGGCACCTCCCCAAAGATTTAAGAATCCTAGCATTGCTCAGGTGTGGTGGCTCATGCCTGTAATCCCATCACTTTGAGAGGATAACTAGGACAGGAGTTCAAGACCAGCCTGACCAACATGGCGAAGCCCCGTCTCTACTAAAAATACAAAAATTATCTGGACATGGTGGCACATGTCTGTAATCTCAGCTATTCAGGAGGTTCAGGTAGGAGAATCGCTTGACCCTGGGAGGTGGAGGTTGCAGTGAGCCGAGATCGTGCTACTGCACTCCGGCCTGGGCAACAGAGTGACACTCCATCTTTAAAAAAAAAAAAAAAAAAATCTGCTCTGGTCCCCTTTCCAAGCTTCCAGATGTTTCCTCCTTTGAGTGATCTATCTACTAGTCCCTGCCCCTGGAAGCCACAGAGTAAGAGACCCAGGAGAAGGTCTGGCTTTGGGAGGATGTAAGAACACATGCCGCGCTCCAGGAGAACCCCAAAGGAGGCTGACTCAGCAGAGCAAGGTCCAAAATGAGATTCCAGAAACCCAGGCTCTGCCATCACCTTCTGTGATGTTGGCCAAATACCTGCCCCTCACGGGCCCTCAGTGACCCATTGTTAACAAGGACTTGGAATATGGTCTCTGGAAATGTTCCCTCCCATCTAACACTGTAAGATCAGTATTTTACTGACTCAAATTACTAGGTTTGCTACACAGAAGCCTACCAGCTATGGCCCTCAGAGCAGAGGCCAACACCTGAGAGTAGAATAAACTGGTTCCTCCAGCCTGGGCAGCCCAGCCCTGTGGCCTCAGCTCTGTCTCTGCAGACATCCCTGCCCCACCCTGAGAGGTGCCAAGACCCTCTAGGCTGCTCACTCTGCTCCTACGTAGCCTGGGGACCTGGGCCCCCCACTGGCATTCTCCCAGCAGGGGAGAGGTGCAGCCTTTTGGGATGCAGAGGGAGGGCCACAGGGAGGTAGACGGGAAGGGAGGGGCAGTGTGGCTGGCAGGAACCAGAATCAACCCTTCCCAACAAAGGCAGCTCCACCAGATTGGCCTCTCTCCAGCTTCCCAGGACCCCTCGCGTCCCAGCCAGAGGGCTCTGTCGAAACACCCAAGTCTTATCACAGCACTCCTGCCTTCATGCTCTTTGGAGTTCCTTGTAGCCCTCTGCGCTTTTCTACTCCAGCCATTCAGGTTTCTTTACTCTTGGGCACCTCCTGCCCACCCTCCATCCCTACCCTTAGCAGCCCCTCTACACTTAACATGTGTGCCTCTCCCCTTCCATCCCCCAGCCTTTGTTCCAGCCATTACCCTCACCTAGAAGCCTGCCCCGGCCACCTTTCTCTCTCTTTTTATTTTTATCCTTTTTGAGATCGAGTCTCACTTTATTGCCCAGGCTGGAGTGCAGTAGCGCAATCTCGGCTCACTGCAACTTCCGCCTCCCAGGTTCAAGCAATTCTCCTGCCTCAGCCTCCCGAGTAGCTGGGACTACAGGCATGTGGCACAACATCCGGCTAATTTTTGTATTTTTAGTAGAGATGAGATTTCACCAAGTTGGCCAGACTGGTCTTGAACTGCTGACCTCAAGCAGTCCACCCACTTGGCCTCCCAAAGTGCTGGGATTACAGGTGTGAGCCACTGCACCCGGCCCTGGCCACCTTTCTATCCAAACTGCTAGCCTTTAGGGCCAATCTCCCAGAGAAACCCAGCCTTCACTGTCTCAAGCCACTCACTGGCCTCTCTGCCCCTTGGATAGCTGTGTCCTGTAAATTATCCCTTCCTACACAGAGCTTCTGAATCCTCCCCATCCCTGCCCCCAGCTTCCCTGTCGCTGGCTAGACTGGTGCCACCATAAATGATTACTGTCTGTGTAATTGAAATCTCCCCTAGAGATTGAGAGCTAGTAACAACACATCTGGATTTCACCTTCTAAAGATTTATCTCATCCTCTCTGGGCCCTGGTAACAATTTCTCTTGTACCTGGATTCTCCTGGCAGTGTGAAAGTCCTTTCACTGCCTCCTTTCAGCTCTTATCTGACACAAGCCATGCCACAAGTCTGACACAGCCATGACTGGCTGCTCAGGCTGTGCACTGCACAACTCCACGGGTACTATTCACTAGACCACATGTGATGACCTAAAGTCAGGCACCATGGCAGCCCAGGAGCCCAAAGCTCTATCTTTTCTCTCTGTGGGTGATCTACCGGCCAGATTTTAGAGGAAACACCTCACAGATCATGGCGCAGACCCCTCACTCACAAGCCGGTGCCACAGCCTCCACTCCCAGCCTTCAGCCACCCTTTGTTCCCGTGTCATCCCCCAGATTGAAGGCCGGATCATTCCTGCCAATCAGTCTGCCCTTCCGAGACAGGTGGTACTGAACAGCCACCTTTCTCTCTGTTACGTGTTCTCCTTGGGCCTCAGTTTCCCCAGCTGTGAAGAAGAGATTTGGGTTCCTGATCTCCAAGGGCTCTCTCTGTTCTGAAGCTCACCAATCTTTTCCTCACAGATTTTGCCAATGGGGAATATGTGATTCTCATACACACATTACTGTGTGTTGTTTTCAATTCAATAGGCTTAGGAGCTTCGAGAAGAGAAGGGAGGCAGGGTGCAGTGGCTCACACCTGTAATCCCAGCACTTTGGTAGGCCGAGGCGGGCAGATCATTTGAGGTCAAGAGTTCAAAATCAGCCTGGTCAACATGGTGAAACCCCATCTCTACTAAAAAAAAAGCCAGGCATGTGGTGAGTGTCTGTAATCCCAGCTACTCAGGAGGCTGAGGCAGGAGAAAGTCTTCAGCCCGGGAGGCAGAGGTTGCAGTGAGCCGAGATTGAGCCACTGCACTCCAGCCTGGGAGACACAGTGAGACTCAGTCTCAAAAAAGACACACACACACACAAAAACAAAAACAAAAAGAAGAGAAGGGACGTTTCCAAAATGCAGAGGAGCCTGGGAGAGCTGAGAAGGGAGAGGTAACCAGACTCCTTGGAATGACTGCTGAATACAGGGCGCAGGAGCCCAGGCACTGGATCTACAGACTCGAGGAATCTGCGTCGCCTTGAGGGAAAGGGCCAAGCATGAAATTGCAGCAGGAAAAACAAAATGTTAGAACAGCACGAGGCATCAATGCTCAGAGCAGGGCAGTTTTTCCACCTGTCACTGGAAGAAGTTCTCACAGACGCTCAGCCCAGAGACCAAAGGACCCACATGCTCAGGCAGAGGGACTGAGACAGGCACCCCCATTTGGTACTGGGTGGGGGGGTGACCTATCAGGGCAGTGATGGAGAGAGTCCTTGGAGTCCAATAGACCTGGCTGTGAGTCCAGGCTCTGCCCAGACCATCTGGGCCACCTTGAGGCTGCTAGTTCTTTGACTATCTGTTTCCAGATGTTTTCAAAGGGGGAGAGTTGCATTTCCTCACTCTCAGGATCACGGTGCAGTAAAGAGCTTAGCACCCTGCCTGCTACACAGAACAAGCAGCGACTGTTCACTGCTGTTGTGATGACAGTACCCTGGCAGGTGACCCGTGCTCACGGCGTCCAGGTGCACACACACTCACACACAGGGTAAGGCAGCAGACAGCACACACGCCCGGCCACAGGCCCGTTTTAAGGAGTCGGGGTGGGTGAGGACCCAGGCATGGTGGAGGGAGGAGGGAGGCAGATGCCTTTTTCAGCCTCCTTGGTGTCATCCCACAGTGCCTCCCTCAGGACGGGAAAAGGGAGGGGAGTGAGAAAGTAGCTGTTTAGCTCTGCTACATACTGGCTGGTGTCTCACACAACTGGCCCGGCCCCAGAGGACTCCTTGGGGACAGAACCGGAGTGCATCTTCAGGCACCTAAATCACAGGCTCAGTGCCTACACCGGGAGACGGGTCCCTGGCCCAGGGTCCCGGGCAGCTTTCCGGTGTGGGAGTGGATTGCCACACAGCCTAGTGGTATTCATGCCCAGTGTGCATAAGAGTGAATTCACACCCATTCCTTCACTGTCACGCTCGGTCCTGGGGGACGGCATGGCACCTGTGAACGTCACGGGTTGGGTGTGAGTTCATGGTAGATTCTCACACGCCAGCCTCACAAGAAGCACTGCCAAGACCAGGCTTGCCACCACCTACTGTATGGCAGGCCCTGTGGGCACAGCTGTCCTCCACCCGCCTCCCAAGGTACCATCCGGCCCAGAGTGTCCCCGATGAGTCATGGGCCTGGGTCTCCCCAGCATGGGCGCAGCAGGGGGCTGAGTCCACCTGAGCCCCCGTGCCCAGCTCAGGGCCTGGCACAGAGCAGATGCTGGTGAATGAACGTCGGGCTGGATGAATGAACGAATGACTAATGCCCGCTCCCTCAAACCACGGGCTACACCGTCTGAGCCTGCGGGAGGGCAGAGCCCACGGGACCCTAGAAGAGGCCGCACCTTCAGACCTCCGCAGCTGAGGCTACGCGTCCCAGCGTCGATGGGGGAGGGGGCGGGGCGGCCAGCAGCCGGCGCAGCGCGGGGCTCCCCTCCTTCCCGAGAAGGAATCTGGGTCTCAGGACTGAACTGGAAGGAAGGGGGGCACGGGGTTGTGGCGTCCTGGATGGAGAGAGCTGCAGGACGAGGGGGCGCGTCCCAGTTCGCGTTGGGTGCGTGGGACGAAGCGGCGGCCCCGGGACATCCCCTTCGGTGGCAGAACCCGGGTCTGCTCGGGGCCTCCGGGGGGTGGAGATGGCTCCCCACGGCGAGACCGGCCCGGGGCGCCGCAGACCTGGCCCTTTCCAGCGGGGTCGTGGAGAGGGGGACGTGGAGTCCCACGAGGTGACCGTGGGTGCAAAAGGGACTGAGGGCGCGCGGAGCCCCCTATCCACGCGCAAGAGGTCCAGCCCCGCCACCGCCCAGTCCGCCCGCCCGGAACCTCCACCCACCTGCGCGAGGGGCTCACCTGGGCCGGCGGCCCCTCCTAGACACGCGCGGGTCCCTCCCCCGGGCCCCGGCCCTGCCCTCCCCGCGCCCGCCCTCACCTGCACGGCCCGCCTTGGCCATGTCCCGGGCGGCGGGCTCCGGCGGCGCTGCCCGCGCTCCTCGCGCCTCCCCGGCCCGGCCCCGGCCGCCTCCGGCCCCGAACGGACTCCGAGCGACGCGCCCGCGCCCCCGCCCCGCTCGCCTCGGCTGCCGCCACCGCAGCCGCCGCCGCCTCGCCGCTCCCTCCCGCTCCCTTAAAGGCGCCGAGCGGCGGCCGCGCCTCCCCCCCGCGCCGCCGGGGAGGGACTGACGAAGGAAGGCGCCCAACGCCGCCCCCGCGGGCCAGCACGCCCGCCCCGGGCCGCGGCCGCCGCGCTCTAGACCGCTCCGCTCCGGCCCGCGGGGCCACCGCAGCGTGCAGGGGGCGACGGCCAGCGAGACCTGGGCCGGCGCAGAGACGCGGAGACAGCCCGAGACACTGCGGGCCAGGCAGAAATGGGGCGCTGGACTGGGAGAGGGGCGCAGAGACCCTGAGACAGCGCTGGAGAGGGACGCTCCTGGGGCCGGAACGCCGAGGAAGAGGGAGAGAAAGGGAGAAATTCAGAGGAAACCAGAGACCCAGAGCCCGGCTCCTGGAGAGAAGGACTGAGAGAGCGGAGCGAGGAAGGAAGACAGGGACCCAGGGAGGCTCCCACGAAGCCAAAAGGAAAGTCACTCTGGGATCAGAGACAAGAGAGGAACCCCGCCATCAGCCCCCACTGCAGGGATTCTGGATCATTTAGGGCGTCTGACCTAACCTCAAAAGAGAAGGGATCCCTGTGATTTTAACTCTCAAGGAATAAGTAAAACACTTGCATATCCACCTGGGGTTCCAGGCTGGGGCAGGGTTTGTGAAGCCCAGTGGCCTGAGCAGCACCCGCCTTCCACTTCCCAAACCGGGATGCAGACAGTCTAGTGGACAGGCCTCGTGGGGCTGGGGAGATTTGGGTTATGACTTCTGCTTGGGGTTAGCAGGGATCCACAATCCTGCCCCAACAGAGGGCAGAAGATGGCCAATCGTAGTTGGCGGTGCCTGAGAGGTGGCAGCCCTCCACTGAGAAGGTGTCGCCCTGCCTCCCCCCAGGAATTGGTAAAGCTGAAGCCCAGTTGCCATCTGTATAGCCAAGTACCCCACCCACCCTGCCCCACCCCCACTTGACAGGGAAAAGGTCAATTGGAGAATTCCATCCATGGTCCAGGCTCCAGGGTCCCACAAACTCCTCTACGGAAACAGGGCAAATAGGGCACACATGGGGTTAGATGGGGCCTCTTATTTGGGCTTTGACTCCATCCTCAAGATTCCCGCTAAGCAGTCCTTCAGCTCCTGGTTGGTTACCTCCAGGGACCGGAAGCTTAGTATCTTAAGTGAGAGTTCTTCCATCTTTTTTTTTTTTTTTTTTTTTTTTGCCAGTGCTGGCCTTAAGAATGTTCTTCCTCACTTGAGCTGAAATCTACATCCCACATGTCCCACCTATGAATTCTGCTCGGCCTTCTGACACCTCACCAGACAAAACCAGGGCTTCCCAGAGCCCTCTTCCAAACTCCCTAGTATGGCTTTATTCAGGGAGAAGAGCCATCCAGGTTTCCCAGGGCTCACCTCCCAGAAGACCCATCAGTCCTAAGAGCTTTGGATCCCAGAGCCAGGCGCCACCACCAACTCCAATAAATGTACAATTTCAGAAGCCCTGGGCTCCCGAATCCAATGGTGTTCACCAGCACCTGCTATTGGTCACCAGCCGGGAGGGCAGGAATGGACCTCTGCAGCCTTTCTCCACTACCAGGATGGGAGTGGGAATTAGAATAGCAAGGACTACTGATTGGACAGTCGGTATTAACCCTCATGCATTCTCTCAGCTACACTGCATTATCCTCAGTGTACACATAGGGAAGTGGGGGCTGAGAAAGTTTGGTGCTTGTGGTCATGCAGGATTCAACTTCAGGCCTGTGCTCTGTCTACTGGGCCTCACTGGCCTCACCCTTCCCTGAAGTAGGAGGCGTTTCAGAGGCCTGACAGCCTGGATAATGTCCAGGCATGGCCACCTGGTCTGTGGGCATATGAGTGGTCACAAAGGAGACAGACCATTGGCTGCAGAAGAAGCAAAGCACCTGCCTCAGAGGGGACATGTCGGGGCCTGAGCTCCTCCGTATCCCTGGCTCACAGCAGCAGCAGTGACCACAGTGCATCAGGGGCCCTCCTGTTTCTGGGCACAACTTCCTGTTGTGTTTGTGTGTGTGCCTGGGTATGTGTGCATGGGGTGTACATGTGTGTGCTTGTGTGTGCTCGGGTATGCATGCATGGGTGTGTATATGCACACTCGTACGCCTGCTGACAGATGCTCCCTGGGTGGGCACCCAGACCCCTCCCCTTCCCATCACTTAGTCCTCCCAAACCCTAAACTAGTCACCCTGGAGGGTCTGGGTGGATCAGTTAAGGGGAGGTGCCAAGTTGATGGGAATTTCAGAAACCATCTCTCCAGACCACACTCCATACCCCATTTCTCAGATGGGAAGACAGCCGGATCTATCCCCTGAAATCCACGTCTTAGAGGCCCAGATCCACGGCTTCCCCCCTTTAAACCTTCACCCCAGCCTTGGTCTGCCCCCAAGGCAGCTCCTGAAGGCACTGACTGTTACCAGCTGCCAAGGAAGTTCCAGCTCAGCCTTCTGACAGAGCAAACACATCAGGACTCAAGGCCGTTAGATTAACTGGTGGGAGTTAACTTCCTGCATCAGAAGAATTGTCCTTAATTGAAGAAAGGGATAACCAGCAATTTAGCGATGCTGACCTCTGCTGCCCGGAGGAAAGAGAGGCAGGAGCCAGCCAGCGCCTCCTGGCCTCCCAGCTCCCAGTGACCAGAGTTACTGTGCCAGGGGTACAGACCCAATCCCTTCTCTGAGACCTGGCACCCAGGCCCTTTCCTCTGACCACAGCTTGTTCTGCTCCTGCCTCCACAATGGCCAGCTGCTCCTGGGTCCAGGCAAGCATTCGAACCCAGAGAACCAGTAAACATGAGCAGGACCCCATCCTCTCAATGGCCGTGGAGGACATGTGCACAGATGTGAACAGGTTGGAGAGCTCCAGGCAGGTAGGGAGTGGGAGCTGGCTGCAAGACAACTCCTTGACATGACAGCCCCCAGGCCTGGTGATCCAGCCTGGACAGCTGGTGTCAGCACTTGGAAAGGTAAGTGACAGTACTAGGAGCCAACACAGCCCCTGGAAAGCTAATCACGCCAGGCAAAGCTTGTTTCCTATTTGGACATGGTTATAACAACTGGTGGAGTTGGGCATCGTCATGCCTTCTGGGCCTCAGTTGGGGCACAACTGCTGCCCAGCTCTCTGACGGTAACTCTGTAAACAACAGAGGGAGTCAGGAGGAAGATGATAGCCTGGTGAAGCGGCTTGCCCTGGTCCACTCCCTGACAGACTCCAGTGGAGGGAGCCTCCAGCAGGGCTTCAGCCACACCGAGCATCTCAGCAAAAGTGCTCATAAAGAGAATAAGCTGCATAAGGAGGATGCAGCTCATGCAGACTGGACAGATGCACGGCCATTCACCGCGGCCTTGACAAGCTAGGACCATGGGCCAAAGCCAAGAGGATGAGATGAACATGGACAAGCAAGTGGGTCCATCCTCCCAGGCCGAACACAAACACCCGGCTGGGAATCCCATCCTTTTCCTCTTCCTTCCCATCCTCCCTCTCCTCCTCCTCCCCATCCTCTGGGTGGACACCTAGACCCCTTCCCTTCCCATCACTTAGTCCTCACAAACCCTAAACCAGTCACCCTGGAGGGCCTGGGTGGAGCAGATAAGGGGAAGCGCCAAGTTGGTAAGAATTTCAGAAACCATCTCTCCAGACCACACTCCACACCCCATTTCTCCTTCTCCTTCTCTTCTCCCTCCTCCTCCTCCTCCCCTTCTCTTCCTCCTTATCCTTCTCTTCTTCCTTATCCTCCTCTTCCTCCTCCTTCTCCTCCCCCTCCTCCCCCTTCCTCCTCATCTTCTTCTTATCCTGCTCCTCCTTCTCGCCTCCTCCTTTCCTCTTTCTCCTCCTCCCCCCTCCTCTTTCTCTTCCTCCTTTTCTCCCCTTCCTGTTCCTCCTCCTCCTCCCCTGCTCTTCCTCTTCCTCCTCCTCCTCCCCTGTTCTTCCTCCTCCTTCTTGTCCTCCTCCTCCTTCTCTTTGCTGGTGACTGTGGCTTACCTAGTGTGTGCTTTTTTTTT
>NW_016107430.1:5363907-5365999 GCF_001604975.1 Cebus imitator | reverse complement strand
TTGAGACCTAGTCCCACCTGTTGCCCAGGCTGGAATGCAGTGACACAATCTTGGCTCACTGCAACCTCTGCCTCTGGGGTTCAAGTAATTCTCCTGCCCCACCCTCCCAAGTAGCTGGGACTACACGCCTGGCTAATTTTTGTACTTTTAGTAGAGACGGGGTTTCACCATGTTGGGCCAGGTTGGTCTTGAACTCCTGACCTCAAGTGATCCACCCGCCTCGGCCTCCCAAAGTGCTGGGATTACAGGCATGAGCCACGTGCCCGGCTAGCACCTGCTGTCTTAATCCCATTCTCAGCAGTTATGTTGACAACCATGGCTTTGCCCTCAAGGCAGAGGCTGTAAAGAAGGCACTGATCCCCAGCAGTCTTATGTGTGGTCTCCTGCAGAGGCAGGAAGATGCCCTTAAGGTTAACACATGACCTTTTAGGTGAACCCTAGACCCCTATGTGTAAGGACCAACCCACCCCCGACCCAAGACAGACTCCCACCCAGGAGACCAAGCTAAGTGTTCTGCCTTTACATGAGACTGCTTTCCACTTTATTCTCACCAGGGTGGGCTGCAAAATCTAGAAAACATACATTTGCATGTTTCCTTTGTGTTTTCAAAAGATGTCTGGAGACATTTGCAGAATCTGTTGAACTGGATCTCATCAGATTTTTATTTATTTATTTTAAATTTGAGAGTCTCACTGTTACCTAGGCTGGAGTGCAGTGCCCCAGTCTCAGCTGACTGCAACCTCCACCTCTCAGGTTCAAGCAATTCTCCTGCCTCAGCCTCCCAAATAGCTGAGATTACAGGCACGTGCCACCACACCCAGCTCATTTTCATATTTTTAGTACAGATGGGGTTTCACCATGTTAGCCAGGCTGGTCTTGAACTGCTGACCTCGAGTGATCTGCCCGCCTCGGCCTCCCAAAGTGCTGGGATTACAGGTGTGAGCCACTGCGACCCGCCCAGATTTTTATTGGAGATGCTGAAACGAGTTGAGGCCCAAGTCTAGATTTCGTTTTCTCAGTTGCTGTTTAGCTTGCTTTTGTCTTATTGAATGGGGTGTGCTGGTAGATGGGATTTTGGGGAGGGGGATCTGGAGAGGCTGAGGGGTGGTTGGGTAGAAGCAGGCAGAGATCTAGCAACTGCTATAAGGAGAGGAATTGTGGCGCAAGAGCTTAATTAGGCTGCCCAATATGTTCTGCTATGGACCCCTCCTGTCTGCCCTTGAAAATGTCGGCAACAATTTATCTCACTCATGAAGCTTTTGCAGGTGGATCTGTGTTTTGCGTTTGTTTGCTGTCAAGACTTGAGATTGGCCCCAAACAAGCCCAGCTGTCTTTAAGTTACACCCAGACCGAATTAAAATTAGAAACTGGGTGAAAATCTAAAACTCTCTGCAGGATGGGCTCCTTGTGTCTGCATTCCTGCAAATCCCCATCAGCACTGGGTGCCCAAGAACAAGCCAATCCAGAGGCTCTGACTTCAGTTGTAGCCCTCCCCTGCCCCAGCCTCATACACAATATTGTTTGTTTCTGACAGATTCCAAAACTCAGAAATTCAAATGCAGTGGCAGATGATAAGGCAGACAAATCAAGGGGGAAGAAACTGCCCGATTCCGAATGCAACAGTGTTGGACGAGGGCAGAAAAGTCTCAGTGAGATCATGTAAACTGATGATGTAATAGACAGTGACTTTCTCTGCATCTGGCTTACTGACTCCACCTATTGTGGCTCTTGCACCCTCTCCCTGGCTACAGGTTTCCTTGCAGGCTCTGCTGCTCTGCAGGGTCCTCACTCTGGAGCCCACTGTTGGTTCCAGCCGTGGCTGTGCTAGCCAGGTCCCAACACGGCCGTGTCGGAGGACCCTGAGGGATCAGCTGGATGCAAGCCATCTTGATTTTGTTTTAACCTAAGGTGTACATAGTAGGTTATAATAGGACCGGTGTTACAGTGCTACCCCACGAGGCATCTCCCACCAGTCTGGGCACAGTCCATTATTAGTCTGCAAACCCCATTCCATTCCTCCCCTCCAGGTCCACTCTGAATTCCCACATTTCCCAAGCTACTTTCTTTTTTCTTTTTTCTTTTTTTTTTTTTT
>NW_016107430.1:5348191-5362674 GCF_001604975.1 Cebus imitator | reverse complement strand
AAAATTAGCAGGGCATGGTAGTAGTCACCTGTAATCCCAGCTACTCGGGAGGCTGAGGCAGGAGAATCGCTTGAACCTGGGAGGCGGAGGTTGCAGTGAACCAAGACTGCACCATTGCACTCCAGCCTGGGCGACAGAGCAAAACTCCATCTCCAAAAAAAAGGAAGAAAGGAAGGAAGGGAGGGAGGGAGGGAGGGAAGGAAGGAAGGAAGGAAGGAAGGAAGGAAGGAAGGAAGGAAGGAAGGAAGGAAACTAAGTGTCTTAAAATCTAACTTAGGGATCCCCTGGCCAGAACACTCCACTGCCCACTGCCTCTCCTCAGTCTCCCGCAGAGCCAGCAGGGTGGCTGCAGCCTCACTGAGCAGGAACCTCTGCCCTGGGATAGAAATTTCATCTCTCTCCTCCTTCATATTCAAGTGCAGTGGTGCCCGTGACAACCCTCCCAGGAGGCAGGGGAGAAGAGTGGGTCATGTGAGCTGAAGTTGGCATGGAAAGGCACCTGGTGCAACAATAGAAATAAGCCTTGATGCCCCCAACCCCCCACCCCACTATCACACACGCACATGATGAAAACTCCCTCCCGCTACAGCCCACCCTGCAGAGGTAGAATCTGTGCCATTGACCCAGACCTGAAAGTGTACTGTTCTTGACTCCTAAGAAAGGACCCCCTACTGCTGGGAGCCCAGGCAGCTGCTGAATAAAAGCCAAGACAGTCATCGTGGAGAGCAAGCCTCCAAGAAAGGGTCATTCTGTCTTTCCCTCCTTCTCCCTGATTCCGGACTTGGAGAAAACCTTCAGGCCTCTGCTGGCTTAAAACTTGTAGGGAAGAAATCCCTTCACTTATAAGGAGGCCATTCCAGTTCTTTAACTCTACCAGCTGGGAAGCTCTTCCTGTTTGCTCTATTTCTCTCCTGCTGTACAGCAGCATGCTGAGAAAAATAACAATCAGAAGAGTAACAGGAATAGATATTTGCTGAGTGACTATTATGTGCCTGGAAGTGTTTTAAGTGCTTTTCACATGTTCCCTCCTTTCATCCTTATAGTGACATTAGGAAGGAGGGATTCTTAGAACCATTCCCATTTTACAGATAAGGAAACAGGCTTAGAGAGGCCTCACAGGTAATAAGTAAGTGGTAGAGCAAGTATTCAAACCCGCATCCCACTAATGTCCACACTCCTGCCTTAACTGCGAGAGAGAAGAAGATGGGTAAAAATAAGACAGAAACCAGACACAGAAAAGCAAGAGGCTGAGGCTCTGCCACTAAGTCCTGATGCAACCTCAGGGAATTCACCAAAGCAAGCCCCTCCGTGTCTATACAGCGAGCCTGCTAGACTCACCAGTGCCCTAGAGCCTTTGCGGCTTGGCTAGGATCCCATGGTTTGGGATCCCTGATCCCTGTGCGAGGTGCCCTGGCAGAGAGAGGAGGTGAGGGAGGAGCTGAGCGGGCAGGATTCTCCAGGGCCAGAGGCAGCTGCCTCTGCCTGGGCAGGGCCTCCTGAGGCTATCAATGCCTTCCTCCTTTGTGGCCGCCTAGCTAGTATCCCGGTCAGATCTCCCCGGGCTGCTAGGGCTATCTATTCATATTGCAATTTGAACGCTTCTGGTCAGAATGACTAAAAGGCTGAATTTTACAAGGGTTTTGAAAGTGAATTGACTCCACTTATTAAAGATATACTAGATTACACGCTGAGTGAAAGGACACTCTGGGGACTCCAGGCATCGCAGCCTTTCACGAAGATGGAAACATCCCTTTCTGAGCCGCTCCCAGTAAACCACAGTGGGAGATGTTGTACCAAGCAGGTGCCAATTAAATTACCAGCTGAAGGACACAGTCCATCCAGGAAACAGTTTGGTCCAGAAGGGCCGCTGGTGAATGAAGAGGCAGTTCCGGAAATCCCCTCTGGTTATTTTATGTAAATCAATTTCTAAAGGTAGGAAGGCAAAGGCAAAAAGAAGAGTTCCTGGGAAGGCTTGACCTTCAGTCACGCAGTTTATACGGGGGAGAGAGAGAGAGAGGTGTGAAAGGTAGAGAAAGTGATGGACTAGGAGGGGCACACAACTGCTGTTTGTTTTCAGGTTCAGAACACCTGGGGAGTGAGTCCCAAGTGGGTGGGAGCTTCCTCTGTGCAGCCGGGGAAGCCGAATAGTTGGAAGGATTTCCTGGACTTGGAGCCTGGTGGAGGAGGAAGGCCCTTCCCAACCTGCTCACGGATCCAACCCCAGTACCTCACTGTACTGATGGGGGAGCTCAGCACTGGGTAATAGGGGTGTGTGGGGGGGTGGGGTGTCAAAATCAGGGCATTTGGTGACACAACTGGGGCTGAAAGAGGTTCCAGGCTCCTAACGCGTCTCTCTCCTCCCACCCTCCCATGGAGACGTAGGGAGCTGTCCCTGGCTTGTGTCCGTAAGCCTTTTCTCTCTCTCTCTTTTTGTCCCCATGAGAATCAATCCTTTCCACCCATCGCTGTCAAGACAAGCAGCAGCATGGAGCAGGTACACAGACCGCAGTTGCTAGCAGAACTCATAGAAGGTCTGGGCAATGTGTATGCAACACTGTGCTTCCCACTGTAAGCAACAGATACAGACTCAGTCTCTCCAAAGCAGAAAGGGGGTTTACTTGCAGGCTATCAGCATTTCAGAGAATCAGAGGAGGCTGCAGGGATAGGCTTGAAAAGCAGATGGGGCCAGGCGGGTGGCTCACATCTGTAATCCTAGCACTTTGGGAGGCCAAGGTGGGCAGATCACTTAAGGTGAGGAGTTTGAGACCAGCCTGGCCAACATGGTGAAACCCCATCTCTACTTTAAAAATACAAAAATTAGCTGGGTGTGGTGGCGCACACCAGTAGTCCCAGCTGCTCAGGAGGCTGAGGCAAGATAATCGCTTGAACCCGGGCAGGAGAGGTTGCTGTGAGCAGAGATCGCACCATTGCACTCCAGCCCAGCCTGGACAACAGAGTGAGATTCTGTCTCCAAAAAAAAAAAAGAAAAAGAAAAAGAAAAGCAGATGGGAACTGAGGCTGCTGGAACCGGCCAAGAACTAGAAAGCACAGCCGTCACCTTTTAGCAGAAGGACTTTAGTCTGACGGTCACTCTCTTCACTATAGAAACCAGCCCCGGAATGAATGGTTTCTAAAGAAACATCAGGCCAGGCATGGTGGCTCACGCCTGTAATCCCAGTACTCTGGGAGGCTGAGGCAGATCACCTGAGGTTGGGAATTTGAGACCAGCCTGACCAACACAGTGAAGCCCGGTCTCTACTAAAAATACAAAAATTAGCTGAGGCAGCATAATCGCTTGAACCCAGATGGCAGAGATTGCGATGAGCCAAAATCGCACCATTGCACTGCAGCCTGGCCAACAAGAGCGAAACTCTGTCTGAAAAAAGAAAAGAAAAGAAAATAGAAAAGAAACATCCATTTTGAATCACTCATTTCAGCCAAGCATGATTGTCAAACCTGGGACGTGCATGCTCCAGCTTCCAGGGATGGGAGACGAAGATTGGAGTGTTCTGTCTTGGGAGTAAGGGCCCTGTATCCACATAACCATATTCCAAGGGCATGAGAGTACAATAGACTTCTGAGGGTTGACAATTCTCATGAGGGATTGCATCATGAATTCCAGATTACTTAAACAGTAAGGGCTGTGTCATCACACCTATCCAGCAATCCCCCCAGAACTCATCCTTAGGCCCCTGCCAAAGTTAAGGGTTCCAGAAACCTTCAGAAGGGTGCAGCTGCTTTTGTTTACAGGTGTATGAGTGAGGCACTTTTCCGGGCCACCTGTGATGGGCACTCCCCCACCCCTACAATGAGGACGTGAGAGCATCCTCTGCAGGAAACTGCATAAAAGGGGCTCAGGGGCGAGGTCTCTCAGATCCATCACCACTGCCTATCCCCCCAAGGGAGGAAGAGGCTGCTAGTCCTCCCATAGAGCTTTTCTGTTGGGGCTGCCACAGGCTGTGTGCTTTTCAATGTTTCGACATTGCAATATTTCATACTTGGGAAGTAAGAACAACCATGATTTTCAGAGTTCTATTTCTTGACATTCTATTTCAAGCTGTACAAAGTAATACTTCACAAAAGCCTTCTTAGCCTAAGATGAAGTGAGGCTCCACTGGGGGAATTGGATTTCTGCTCGCCTCCGAACACACAGGGGAAGAGTTATTGGACATTCCTAGGGTGGGGGGGATGAGGTTTTCTGTTTTGGTTTGTTTGGGGTTTTTTTCATGCATCAAAAGGGAGCATGGGCTAAAAAAGCAGGAAACAGTGATGTAGCCGAATGAGCACCAGACTGGGAATCAGGAGACCTTAGGTCTAGTCCAGTTTTGCTACTGATTTCCTGTGAGACCTGTTTCCACTCTGGGATTTTGCTCTCATTCACAGAAAAAGGGTAGTAAATCATTCTCTGTTTGGGGACACTGCTATATATATGAACTATGCCAGAGAAGTGATCGTTGTTGTTGTTGTTGTTTTGTTGTTTGTTTGTTTGTTTTTTAAGACGGAGTCTCGCTCTGTCGCCCAGGCTGGAGTGCAGTGGCACCATTTCGGCTCACTGCAACCTTCACCTCCTGGGTTCAAGCAATTCTCCTGCCTCAGCCTCCTGAGGAACTGCGACTACAGGCATGCACCACCACACTCAGCTAATTTTTGTATTTTTAGTAGCGATGGGTTTCATCATGTTGACCAGGCCAGTCTCGAACTCCTGACCTCATGATCCAACTGCCTTGGCCTCCCAAGTGCTGAGATTACAAGTGTAAGCCACCATGCCAGGCCCCTATGTGTGTGTCTTTATTGAGGAAAGGGTCCACAGCATCGTCTAGGCTTTTAAAGGGGTCCTGACCCTTCAAAATAGCAAGAACTCCAGTTTCAGCCAATTCCTTTGTTCGGATGGGAAACAGGCCCCCTAAGTCGGTGTGAGGAGCCTGGGCCTTGTTCATGCCTAAGGCTGTGAACAATTATCTGAGTTAATTAAGAGTTTTGGCGGCCAAGCCAGCAGCCCATCCCCTTATGCTCAGGCGGCCTCTGTCACACACACTGCAGGTCACAAGTGATGGATGCTGGTTCCAGGCCCCAGCCTGGAATGGGGAGTCCACCACATGCCCCTCCAGAGGCTAAACACAATCGACACAGACAGAAAGAGCCCAGGCCTCCAGGCCCTGCCCGCAGTGTCCTCACAAAGACCCAGACGCCTGGTTGGCCCCACATCTGTTTCAAATCCCATGCCTGGGATTTCTTTTTGACATTAAATGTTGGCCGGAGAGCCACCTACAAGGGTGACGAAGGCTGCCGGCTTCCCACTGGAGGGTGGGGAGGATATTCTGCAGGTCTTTGAGAACTGCCAAGACTCCTTCATCACACTGAGCAGATATAAAATCCATTACCAAGAGCTAATAAAGGCGAGGAGGCCCAGCAGAGGACGTGCCCGGCTTGCTGGGAGGGCCCGCACTTGGCAGGCTCTCCAGGTGCAGCCGCTGGCCCTCCATATCTGCCCCTCCCTCGGATTCCCATTGTTCTCGATTCAATCATTTGGGCACCAATTCTGTTTCTCTTTGACTATAAAAGCCCATGCCTGCAGGCCTCTCTGCACATTTATTGTGCGGCTAGAATTTATGACAGATTAGATTTCAGAGGCGGGATTGATTACATACAGGGCCTGGGGCTCCCAGTAGACTCCCCCATTTAGAAATAGAATAAAGATTAGAAAGCATGAGCAAGGGCAATCTGAGATAAGACTTGCTTTCAAAGGGAGGGAGGGAGGACAGGATGGGGGAAGCTGCCCACTCCTACTCCAGAGCATCTTCCGGAAGCTGGACAAAATTCTTTGCCTGGTGGAGTGATGAGCTGCTGAGGCCACTCCTCACTGCCTCCAATACATTCAGTCTCCTCTGGCACAAGACGCTCTCCTGGTCACCTGGATGGGCTGACCCGACAGTGTGGAAGTCTCAGCTCTTATAAATCCTGCCAGCACCTTTACTGCCTAATCACCCTGTGTTCACACCTATGTCCTCCTCTTTCAAGACTTCAGTCTTTGAAAGGGCATCAACTATCTTTCCAGGTCTAATTCAAATGCCACCTCCTCCACGAAGATCATCAAAACACAACCCTCACTCAGTAACAGTGAATCGCTCCTTTCAGTGTGCAACCACAGTACGCTGGCTTCCCTCTCCTCCCCCTTTTGTTTTTATTCTGCTTTGAGAAGGTCTGTGTCTAAACTCTTTGCATTTCTTTTTTTTTTTTACTATCTCTAGTAATGGGTATAAGCAATCTTTTTTTTTTTTTTTTTTTTTTGAGACAGAGTCTCACTCTGTCACCCAGGCTTGAGTGCAGTGGCACGACCTCAGCTCACAACCTCCACCTCCCGAGTTCAAGCAATTCTCCTGTCTCAGCCTCCCGAGTAGCTGGGACTACAGGCATGCACCACTATGCCAGGCTAACTTTTGCATTTTTAGTAGAGAGACAGGGTTTCACCATGTTGACCAGGCTGGTCTGTAACTCCTGACCTCAAGTAATCTGGCTGCCTTGGCCTCCCAAAGTGCTGGGATGACAGGCATGAGCCACTGCCCCCTCTTTGCATTTCTGTAGTATGTAGTGAACCTTAAATGAATGGTAGTGCAAATTAAAATGTGTCTTATGACCAGGCATGCTGCTTTTTATATGTGCAGCAGCAGTTTGTGCCCATCCAGTGTGAACTCCTTCTGCTTCAGGTAACAGGGCCCCCATTTTCCTCAGGTGAGCTGCCTGCCCCATGATCAGTCAGTCCCTGTAACTGAGATGAAGCTGATCCGCCCGCTTTTCCGGGAGTGGGCATATGACTCCCATCTGACCAATCATAGCATAGGGATTCAATGGGAGATGGGCTTGTTACTCAAGCTGGGCCAATCAGAAGCAGACAGCAGTAATCCAGGGGCACTGACAGGCCCTCTTGGGGATCATGGGCTTCTTTTCTGCTGCGATTGCTAAATAGAAGAAACATCAGGCTGAGGTTGCTGGGCCCATTTTGCCACCACGTGGGGAGAGGCTGCCTAAGAATGATGCCTTTGGGAGGCAGGGGAGGAAGCTAGACAGGAGAGCTGGGGATGCTGGCTTTGCTGGAGGCTGGCCTGGGTGCAGAAGAAAGTCATCTGGGGAACAGCACTGCATGGGCACAGCTGGCCCAGGGAGAACCCAGGCTAGGGCTGGTACTGGTACGCCCAATTCACAGTCACCTGGCACAGGCGGCCAAGGCCACAGCACAGCATCTGGCTGCCACCTGACTTGTGGCTTCAGAGCAGAGCCCCAGCTCCTGGCAGGAGATTCTGAGAGTGGGGCAGTCTGGCCAGTGGCAGGCTGGATGCCAGGGCCCAGGGAGCAGCACTGCAGTATGCTGAGAAGAATATAAAATCCGTAATGAGACCTGGTGATGACCATTTTCTAGATGGGAAAATCTACACTTTGCTTGGTTTCTGTTTCATCTGTAAAATGGAATGATACTCTTTCTTTCTTGCTTGCTTGCTTGCTTTTTTGAGATGGAGTTTCGCTCTTGTTGCCCAGGCTGGAGTGCAATGGCGCAATCTCAGCTCACCACAACCTCTGCCTTCTGGTTTCAAGCGATTCTCCTGCCTCAGTCTCCCTAGTAGCTGGGATTGTAGGTGTGCGTCACCACACCTGGCTAATTTTGTATTTTTTTGTAGAGACGGGGTTTCTCCATGTTGGTAAGGCTGGTCTCAAATTCCTGATCTCGGGTGATCTTCCCTTCTCAGCCTCCCAAAGTGCTGGGATTATAGGCATGAGGGACCATAGAAAATATTTGCTGACTTTTTAAAAATGGAGATTGCCCTTATATTTGACATCCGCTAAGACTGCCTAGGCCATCTAAGAATCATCTACTTGGGAGAAAGGTCAAACTGTGTGGCTGAATGGAAAGGCTACTAGGCTTGAAGTCAAAAGATCCAGGTCGAGTTCTGGCTTTGTCCTCCATGCCTGCATGACACAGAGCAAGCCCCTTCATTTCTACAAGCCTCAGTTTCTTCATCTGTAAAATGGGGCTAATACTTCAACTGGCCTGTAAGGATGTGGTCCAGTTTAGAAAGTTCTGGTGGTACTGGAAGCCCTAGAGCAAGGGCATCCATCCGAGGCAGCCCAAAAGGACCAGTTGGAGCGGGGAGCCGGATGTTGGGCTCAGGGCAGCTGAAGGCAAGGCCGGGAAAAGTGCTGTCGAGTGCCCAGTGTGACAGGCAAGGCGAGGAGAGACACAGGATTGTGAGCACGGGAGGGCGAAATGGGTGGAAGAAGGCCAGGGACACGCTTCGGAACCAAGCCTGTGTGGACAAGCTGAAATGTTCCCTCGTAGGACATTCTCAATGCAGTCTAACAGGTAACATTTATTGAGCACTTACCGTCTGCCCAGGGCTATTCTAAGTGGTTTCATGGGTAGTTCCCTTAATCCTCACAGAAACCTTGGGTGGGTGCTATTTTTTTAAATTCCCATTTCGCGTATTAGGAAACCAACACACAAAAATCACACAGGAGTTTAACTTGTGGCTCGAATTCTTAACGAGCCGAATCACTGTTGGAACACAAAACAGGAGTGGTTATAGTGACCTAAAAAAAGAATATGTTTAAATGCATTTTATACATAGTAAAGTGCCAGCTAATACATGAAATGTTGTTCAATTCAAAGCATTCAGGGAATTTCTTTTGACCTCTAGTAACTCTCCAGAAGCAGCATATTGGATAATCATGGTTAAGAAAAGCCACATCTCTTACTGAGCCTGGCCCTGGAGATGGCACTCTCCCCCGGGAGGTCTTTGGGGCCACATAGGGCAGTGGTTGCACAAATTTGGTGGCCAGTTTGATCTCCACGGCTCCCTGGACTCCCTGCTGCCCATGTTCGCTCGAGAAATCAATGTCTGCTGAGGGCTTCCTCAGTCAAATTCAGCTCAGGCTTAGGGAACGCTGGGGCTGTAGGGCAGATGGCAGAGCCCACATGTCTGGGATCTGAATGCTCCTGCCCCTCTTGATCACAGCATTTCAGAGCTGGAAGTCTCCTGGAATTCTCCCCAGCCCATAAGAGTTGCCAGGCATGGAAAGAGCTAACGTTGCACTGAGGGACTCCCTCTGACAGATAGCAGGAATGTGCTGTGCTGTGAGCTTCCGGACACAGGCATGGTGACCTGCTGCAGGGCTCTGCAGCCCAGGAGTGGGAGGCCTTAGGCTGACCTCGCCAAGACCCACAGTGAAGACGGAGGAACGATGTGTGGGTGGGAGATTCTGGGGAGCCAGGCAGAGCAGAAGGGAAATGCATGACTAAGTTCAGGGAGGGAGGCAGCAAGGAAGGTGGGGGTGGAGGAGGCCACAGAGCAATGCCAGAAGAGGAGAGATCCCAAGTGGAGAGGGTAAAAGGGGATGGGGCGAAGGGCCGCAATGAAGGCAAAGGGCCAGCAGTGACCAGAGAGCGCTACAGAGATGAGGGCGTGGAAGTGGACAGAGTCTCAGCTGAGATAGTGTAACAGTGCTTTTTGATGTAAAGATGCTCAGAAACAACTGGGGAAGATCTTTGAAGGTTCTCCACAAAGGAATTTGAGGTGTTGGAACGAGTGGAGGGAGGGATAAGACCATGAGACCCAGAGTGTCATGGGGAATGAATGACACCATCAGGAAGAACGAGGACAGCATATGCGAGTGACTTGGACTCCCCAAGGGGAGTCGCCACCTGTGATGAGGTGGGGGGCTGGAAGGCAGCCTCAGTGGTGGGAATGGATGGACCTAACTCCAGGCCACAGGCAGAAGTCCAGTTGGATGGATGGAAAGCGAGCCAGGCAAAATAGCAAAAGGCAACAGGTCTAGTTCCCGAAAAGGATTTCCAGGTAAATGAGGACAAGAACAGCCAAGGGGACTCTAGGGAGAGCAGCAGATAAAGGATAAAGGGGTCATCTGGGAAGGCAGGCGCAAGCTTGGGGAGCCGAATGGGGAGAAGAGAGCAAGGCCCTGGGCAGGCTGGCAAGAAGGGAACCCAGCACTGGAGCTGAACCAGGAGAGGAGCCTGGATTCCAGAAGCCAGCTGTGTACTCCAGGTCAGGGAATGATATTGCTGGGTCTGTTGACTGAGTTCACTCAGGCCTAAGCACCAGCCCAGGGTTCCCTATCTTACTGAGGACTGACAGGAAGTACACAGGGTATCAGGTGGAAGATCCTCGAATCCAGGCCCACATTATTGGGCTCAGTCAACAAGCCAGCCTTGAAACACATCTGAGATCTCACCTCCTGAACTAATGGGGCTGAATGGGGAAAGGCCACTGCCTTTCTGCTGCTCTTAAAGAGCCCAGAGACCCAGGAGCCCTTTCACAGGCTGGCGCCTCCCAAAAGGCTCTTCTGTGGTGGTAACAAGCCAGTGGTGATACAGACACCCCTGATTTACAGGTTTTGCAGGGAATTCTCACTACCGTCTCACGTTGCCAAAACAAAGACAGCACCTCTCAGAAACACAAAAGCGTGATGGAAACCTACACTGTGCCACAGAGAGCACAGGAGACTTTCTGACCCGGACCCTTCCCCTTGCTGTTGGTCCTGGGATTCCCTCAGACCCTTCCTCCTGCCTTTCAGAACCACAGGCCACAGTGCCGTTCATGCCTCCACCTCCCCCACTCCCCCAACACACACACACACACACACACACACACACACACAGAGCCCACCTTCAGGAAAGCAGGAATTGTGAGCCCAGGGAGGATATGGAGCGAGAAAAGCCCTCCTCTCCTCGCTGTCTCTCCTCCAAACCCCAGCACCAACAGGCAGAAGGAGAAGGGGCCACGGTGCTGAAATAGTAACACAGCATGAGAGCAAAGGGGCTTCCGATCACATCCTTCTGTCGTCTTCTCCAGTCCCTGGGCCGCCCCAGCCGAATCCCCAGGAGCACCCTGGCCAAGGCTCACTCAAGGTCAGGAGCAGCACGAGGCTGAGGTACATCCCCTGCTCTAGGAGGAGGAAGCAAGTTCTTGCCATCTGAGCTGGAATTGCAATGGCAACAATACCTCCAAGATGAGATTATAGTTCTCAGATGGCCTTCTATCTCGGGGTCACAAAAGGCCAACATAGGTTTCTGTGGATTGAGATGTGACATACCCCCTGTAGGAAGTCAATCAGTCTGCTTTTTACCTTTCATTAATTCAGAAGAATTTACTGAGTGCCAACGACCAGCTAGGCAGAGTCCCTGCCCTCAAGGAGCTATACAGACTAGAGATAAACACAGAAATAGACAGAAATCCCGTGTGACCAAGCTGTGCCGGTGGAGAGCTCGGAGTGCATTTTAATGTTTGTACGTTGGGGACGGCTTATGCAGCACAAAAACACTAAACTCATGCACGTTTCTGCTTCTGAAAATAGTACACGAATAGGTCGTGAGAAAGCTGGAGGGAATTACACAATGACTTATGGTCGGTCAGCCCTTGTTCATGAAGAACAAAAATTCTAGATGTCTGGGCTGGCTGCAAGGCGATAAACAGGAACTTTTATAGTCTAAGGATTTAGCTTCCATTTTCAAATGAAAATGTTTATTTCTTGCAGTATATTTTTGTGTCTTTGGAGAATGCCTTTGGCTGCGGATGTTTGCCATGAGCCAGGGATATAAAGTCGACACCTGAACACTGGGGCTGGTTTAAGCCCCACCCACGTGAGTCAGAGAAGAGCAGATCCACCTGGTGGGAGGAACAGGCGAGGGAGTGGGAAAAGCCTGGGCTGGGCCTTTCAGGTGACAGACAGGCTGCAGCAGGAAGTGTGAGGAAAGGGACTGCTCCACAGGGTGGTGTCCAGCACACGCTGAGTGGGGATAAGGAAAGGCAGGAAGATGTGCTCAGGTGAACTCCCAAACTTGCTGCAATGATCTTCGTGGGAATAAGTGAAGCCACAATCATAGCATCACAGAATACAAGTTTGACCAAATTATCTCCTCCTGTGCCTCACTTTACTCATCTATAAAACGGGAACAATGATGCTATCCATCCCACAGAAATGAGTGAGGATTAAATAAGTGACTACATGGCAAGCACTGAGAGCAATGCTCTAGTGTGTGCTCAGTAGATGTTGGCTTTTATTGTCATTTATTTTCTTCTCAGGGGGAAGGGGTGGCAAATAATCCACTATACTCATATCACATATAAAAGTATTCTCAGTGGTTTCTGTAAATCACATTTCACTTTGCCTGTGGGAAAAAAAGGAGATGTAAATTATTTCAAATAGAGAGGCACATACTTTAAAATATTGGGTTTATTTTTTAAAATCAGCACAGTACAAACTGCCACACAAATTACTTTACACTAGCAACGACAGGTGCTCCTATTAATTCAAGTATACACATTTCACTCCCCAGATTAAAGACCTTGTAATTTACCTTGAAGCTCTTTACATTCTGAAGTTATAAAAATTAAGCAGGAAAACATTAACATTAAATGAAAATCAATTTTGCACAAATAAGTGTGATCAAGCAGCTTAAATCACCTGAATTTCTTGTACGTCAGAGGAAAAATCCCAGGTGACAACACTCTACCGGTTCTAAAAAGTGTTCCATCATTCCCTGGGGAAGTCTCAAGCATTCTTCCCGCACATTTCCTTCACCAAGCCTCAGGCTAAGAATTGAGGGAAAGTCTTTCCGGGCAGTGGCCTGAGTTTCACACACATTCCTTTTTCTGAATTCAGTTTCTGAAAACACAGGCTTTTCTCTTGGCAAACATGATCTGTAAGATGTTGGAGGACTAAGCTATATCGGTTCTTAAGTTTCTTCCTTTCTCTGGGGAGACACGGAGGTCTTCATGCCATCCATCTGTTCTCCACTCCCACTCGGGGTTCCTTTGTGATATGAAATGGAGACACTTCTGACCTCGTTGGAGACAGGGTGAGCACTGTACCTTCACCCAGGCACAGCAGAAGGCCTGGTCCTCTCCTGATGTCCTCAAACTTCCTCTGATTTCAGAGAAATTTTTTATACCAGATGGTGTCAACACACAGCAATAAAATATGCTGAGGAACTAAAAATGTGAAAAATCACCTAGGAGTGGAACATTAAGGAAATGTATGTCTATTACTGTGTACTGACGACGAGGAGACTCCTGTTTGTAATAAGCTGCAGCAGAGCAGAGGTTTGGCTGCAGAGCCAAACTGTGCCCTCCCTGAGTCTGCAGTCCAGTAGGGGCAGAGGGCCCGACAGAAAATCGTCAAAGATGCAAAACAGGAGCCCAGTGATGGGACCAGCTAGGAGCTGCACTCGTGTTGGCATCGATGCCACCGAGAGTTCAACAGCACACTGAATCCCTATGTGAAATATGGGTATCAATTATCTTTCAAAACTTTTTCATCACCAAACTGAGCCAGAGGAATGAAGATCATATTTCAGTAGGAAAAGTCTACACTCTGAAAATATCATCATCATCAAGTGGTGTTTCTGGGCACTGGTAAGTGTAATATATTGCATCGTACATTTCTAGAACCATTGCCATGACAAAAATGCAAAGTGAGGATGGCCCCCCCAGCACTGCCTTCCTCTCAGTGGGCAGCACCTTCTGGGTAGACAGCTGAGGATAAACATCTCCTGTGGGCCAAAACAAAGGGTGGTGCCATCCCTTCTCCAGTGTGACACAGAGGGCCTTGCCTCGAAGAGCCTTTATGTAGCAGCCTCTAAGAATTCCGAGGTGAACACAGCTTCTGCATAATCTTCACACATATCCTGAAGTTCAGCAGCCACGGCACCCAGAGCTTCATCTACCAGCTCTTCTGAAAAGCTGGAAGACAAACAACATGACTAAAGGTATGTACAAGGCTGGGCACAGTGGCTCACGCCTGTAATCCCAGCACTTTGGGAGGCCAAGGCAGGTGGATCACCTGAGGTCAGGAGTTTGACACCAGCCTGGCCAACATGGTCAAACCCTGTCTCTACTAAAAATACATAAAATTAGCTCGGCATGGTGGCATGCATGCCTGTAATCCCAGTTACTTGGGAGGCTAAGGCAGGAGAATTGCTTGAAACCAGGAGGCGGAGGTTGCAGTGAGCCAAGATCGCGCCATTGCACTCCAGCCTGGGCGACAGAGTGAGATTCCGTCTCAAAATAAACAAAATAAAATAAAGGTATGTACAGCCATATATGGGAGCCATTCTTTTACTCAGCTGTGGAAATTAACACGTCAATTCTGAAAGCTAAATGGAAACTGAGAAGGCCAAAAATAGCCAAGATACTTTTAAAGAAGGAAAACAAGGTGCAAGGCCCTGCTCTCCTAAACAGAAGGATGGTGGTGCTTAGATCCCAAAGCCCTGCTAGAGGGACGGGCCTTATTTAATACACAGGATGGACTTCATCCTCAATATGTCTGAAACCAGAGGTGACCAGAAACCAACCAGCTGCCACCTAGCCCCACCTCTAACAGCTGCTTGACTGGCTAACAGAGGAAAGGGGTGTGCCTTCTCTGCAGAAGCCCAGGTGCTCTACACACACACACACACACACACACACACACACACA
>NW_016107430.1:5346483-5348001 GCF_001604975.1 Cebus imitator | reverse complement strand
CACCATGCCCAGCTAATTTTTTGTATTTTTAGTAGAGACGGGGTTTCACCATGTTGACCAGGATGGTCTCGATCTCTTGACCTCATGATCCACCCGCCTCGGCCTCCCAAAGTGCCAAGGACATTCTCTTAACCATGGTACAATTATAACAATTATAAAATTAACATTGATACAAAACTATAATCTTATTTACAGGCCTTATTCAAATTTTGCCAACCATCCAATGTCCTTCAAAAGAAAATTTTTTCTAGTCCGAGATTCCAGTCGAGGATTCTATGTCACATTTAGTTGTCATATCTTAGTCTACTTTAGTCTGAAATAGTTCTTCAGTCTTTCTTTGCCTCTTATGACCGTAACATTTTTTAAAGAGTAAAGGCCTTTTTAGGGGGAGAATGTCCCTCAATTTGGGTTTTTTCTTTAAGATCAGATTCAGGCCATCTGAAAGAAATGTCCCAGAAGGACACTGTGTCCCTTCAGTGCACCATGATATCTATTTACTGTCCTTTAATGATGACAGTTAATTTTGCATCCCTGGGTTATAGTGATGTCTGCCAGGTTTCTCCCTTGTATTACTGCTTTTGCTTTGGTAATTAATAGGTATAGTGGAGGGAGATACTTTGAGACTACATAAATTACTGTTTCTCATCAAACTTGCCTAAATCAATTATTACAGGGTTGTCAAACAATGATTTTATAATTCCATCATTCCTTCTTCAATTAATAGCTGGCATTCTGCTGTAATGAAGAGCTTTCCTTTTTCCTTTACTTATGGATTCATTTATATCAGTTTGGTCTTCTAGATTCTTATTTTATTGTGTAGTTTGTAATCCACGACTATTATTACTTATTTTGAAGCTTGAAAATGTCCTGGCTTTGGCCAGTAGGCACCTCTTCAAGCTGGCTCCTGTAGCATGTCCCAATCATTTTTGAGTACTTCCTTTCTAGCACAGTATGTTTAAGGTTTACCTTACATGTTTCCAGCCCCAGCCCCAGTCTTGTAATCACCCCTTCTTCCAAGAAGCCCTAGTACCTTTCCAAGGAGAACAGTATTTAGAAACCAAGATGTGGGTAACAGGTGTGCTTATTGCTACTGGGGCCTCTGCTTCTGGGCCTTCTCAGCAGACAAACTAAGAAAGACCCTGTGTCTATTTCTACATCTATAAAAAACCATACATTCATCCTAGCCTTCCCCTAGAAACCTTGCTGCCATTATTCACAATGTGCTTATTTGACCAATGCTAAAATATAGAGAAAGTAGTTTTAGAAAGTAGTTTTAGTAGTTAACCCATGCTACTGTGTAAAAGAAACTTCCGAACAAGAATCCAGTTACATGTTTACAGTTCTTTTTGTCTTTGGCCAGAGGTATAGAATCAATGTTCAAAAGTGACTTAGGCTTCATCCAATTAGTGTGATATTATTTATCTGAAATACAATTAGGTTCATGTTTCCTTTTATATTCAATTTAAGGGTCCCCCCCCAATTCTTTTTTTTTTTTTTTTTTTTTTGAGATGGAGTTTC
>NW_016107430.1:5335157-5346376 GCF_001604975.1 Cebus imitator | reverse complement strand
GCGCCACCATGCCCAGCTAATGTTTTGTATTTTTAGTAGAGACGGGGTTTCACCATGTTGACCAGGATAGTCTCGATCTCTTGACCTTGTGAGCCACCCGCCTCGGCCTCCCAAAGTGCTGGGATTACAGGCTTGAGCCACCGCGCCCGGCCCCCCACCAATTCTTGTTGAGTAGAGAGGATATGTAAGAAACGTTCACATGGTTTCAAAAGTCAGAGTTACACAAAAAAGGTAAATAAATGCAGGTAAGTTTCTCTCCCCCTCTCTTATCCCTTCTACCCCATTCCCACCCAGTTGTTTTTGTTTATTTGCTAATCTGACAATCTTTTGTCTTTTAACTGGCATGTAAGGTCCTTTTTCATTTAATGTTATTCTGATACTTTTGAATTTATGCTTCTAAAATAATAGGTATTTTCTGTATTTCTCTCTTTGTTCTCTCTTCTTTCTTGCTTTCCTTTAGATTTTGTGATTTTTAAACTACATCTGTTCTTCTCTATTGACTTGGATGTTACATGCACTTGTATTGTTCTTTGAGTGGCCACCCTAGATCACAATAAGTATCTATGATTGACATCTAACATTAATTGATATCCTTACTTTTTTTCTATACAATGCAAGGACCTTAGAATACTAACTCTATTTATCCCCTTCCTGACGTATATTCTTACATACTATTGTTAATGTAATATTTTAAATGTGTGAGTACACATACACATGCATTCATAAAACATCAGTATTTTTTTTTTTTTTAAGACAGGGTTTCACCACATTGGTCAGGCTGGTCTTGAACTCCCGACCTCAGGTGATCTGCCTGCCTTGGCCTCCAAAGTGCCGGGATTACAGGCGTGAGCCACCATGCCCGGCCCCATAAACATCAGTGTTATTGCTTCATACAGACAATATTTACTTTAACCTACATATTTATTTATTTTTAAAATTCATGCCTTCCTATATTTCTGACCTTCCGTCTGTGACTGATTTTAATATTTCCTACAGTGATGGTCTATTGGTAACTCAGCTTTGTTAGGAAACTCTTTTCTCACCTTGCCTCCTGATATATCCTCACTGGGCTTAGAACTCCAGATTAGTAGTTCTTTTCTTTTGGAATTTTAAAAGATATGCCAGGTCTTCCAGCTTCCACTGTTTTTGTTTATATTGTTTTTTCTTCCTCCGGCTAATTTTAAGATTTTCTCTGTCTGCGATTTTTCAGTAATATGAAGACATGAATAAGTATGGATTTCTTTATATTTTTCTTGCTTGGGGTTTTTGGAGCTTCTTGAACCTATGGCTTGATGTCTTTTGCTACTCGGGGGAAGTGATGGCCATTATCTCTTGGGATGTTGTTTCCGACTCGTTTTCTCTTTCTCCTGTCCCGAGATTCCAACAACACGTTAGACCGTCTTACCTCCTCTATGTCCCTTTCCCTCTCTTCTTCACTTTTCATCTCTGAAATCACCCTGGATATTTTCTTCTATCCTATGTTCCAAGTCTCTAATTTTTAATTCTGTTGTGTCTAATTTGCTATTGAGCCCATGTAATGAATTCCTCATTTCAGAAACTTTATCTTTCATTCTAGAATGTCCACTTGGATTTTGTTTAGTTCCCAGTTCTATGCTGAAGTTCTAATTCATGTCTTTCATTTCTATGAATGCACTAGGCACAGTTATTTTAATGTCTGTGTCTGATAGCTCTATATTTGAATCTGCTGTAGGTCTGTGCTTGTTATTGTCTTGTTTCTCTGTTGCCTGGTTATTTTTCACCATATACCAGATACTGTATTTGACAATTGTAGAAATAAATTGAGTCCTAAGATGATGTTATTTTCCTCCAGAGAAAATTTATGTTTCCTAATGCTTGGTGCCTGTGGGGCAGTAACAATCTAGAATCACCTCAATTCAATCTGAGATAATCTGAAGCTGAGTGGAAGTCCATGAGAGGGCCTGTTTATATCCAGGTCACCTGTACTTCCAGAGTGCAATCTTTTAGGGTCGCAATTAAAAGTGACGGAAGTTCACCAGGACAACTCCCCCACTTTGGCAACCCATGGATTCCAACCTCTGTCCTCTGATCTGAAAAGGCTGTCAGAAGTGCTGCTCATCTCCCTCCAGACTGAATATCCAGTGCTCAACAAAGGGCTAACCTCCCCAGGGCTCTGTCTTCTCCAGGATTCTGGCCCAATTATTCTTCATTACCTAGTTCACTTCTTGATGCCTTCAAGAATATAGGTTTTATTTTTAATACACCTTTTCTATTAACAGTTATCCTCAGTGGGAGAGGTGGTCCAAATCACCAAGTGCATCATCACTAGGAGCAAAGTGATTACCTCGTTTTTATATTTGCTTCATTTGCTATATTCCTATCACTATTTATACCCGAACTGCAAGAGAAATGCAAGGGTACTTCCACTACCTTCCAACACATTAGGTACTGTATGTGTTTTTCTTCTTCCTTTTTAATCTTCCCTGTTCTGCTTTTCGCCTTGTGGAACCATCCCCCCTAAAGTGCTCTATCCCACTGCTCTAATCTGGACTAGTTAGTTCTTCTCTGTGCTTACGGAAAAATCTTGTCCTGGAAAGGCTTTTGCCATTCTTCTGGAAGTTCCACGGTAGAGTCTAAGTTTCCTAAAACCCAATTCTTCTTCTTTCTTAATATATATCTTGCATTGGTAATTTAGATCCTCCAGTAGCATGGGAACTAAATTTTTAAACACTTTGCCCACCTGAAAATGTGTTTTTGTTCTTTTAGAGATGCGGTCTTGCTCCATTGCCCAGGCTAGAGTGCAGCGGTGCCAACTCAGCTCACTGCAGCCCTGACCTCCTGGGCTCAAGCAATCCTCCCACCTCAGCCTCCTGAGTAACTGGGACTACAGGCATCTACCACCATGCCCAGCTAACTTTTTATTTTTTTGTAGAGACAAAGTCTCACTATGTTGCTTGGGCTGGCATCAAACTCCTGGGCTCAAGCAATCCTCCCGCCTCAGCCTCTCAAAGTGCTGGGATTAGATATGAACCACCATACCCAGCCCTAAAAAATGTTTCTATTCTGTCTGTCCTTATCTTTAATTGATAATTTATCTGAGCACATAATTCTAGGTTAAATTTTAGAAGTAGGCTCTAATATCTTCTAGTTTCTGGTGTTGCTACTAAAAACAATATGCCATTCTCATTTCTGATTATTTAAACGTGTACAGTCATTTTTCTTTTCCTTATACTGAGATGCTCAAATTTTCATAATGATGTGTCATGGTGTGTTCTGTTCTATTCATTTATTCCTTCATCCACTCATTCACTTGTAAGTGGACAGCTGATGAACCCTTTCAATCCAAAGACTAACAGCCTTCTGGAAAATTTTCTTATTGCATTTCTCTGATAATTTCCCATTGCTTCTATTTCCCTTTTCCCACATTCTGGAACTGCACTGATTCAGATGTTGAATCTCCTACAACAGGCCTCTAATTTAAAAAAATATTTTCTTCCTTATTATCTAGCTTCTCGTCTTTTTATTCTACTGCCTGAGACATTTGACTTTTTTCTTTGGATCCTTCTAGTGAGTTTACTTGAGCCATCATGTTTTTAATATCTAAGAACTTCCTTTTCATTCCCTGAAAGTTCCTTTTTTACAGTATCCTGTTCTTGTTTCATGATAAAACAATTTCACTTAGCTCTCTAAGAATATTAATTCTAGTCTATTTTTAATGTCTTATTCTGCTCACTGTATTGTCTCTGCTTTGCTTCCACAGAGTGCTTATCTATTATAATAGCCTATGTATCCTTCATGGGTTTTATCAAATGTCTGGTCATCTCAGCTGTCTGCTCATTTTCAAGAACATGAATTTCAACCAAGCCTCCTATTTCCTGGCTCACCTGTTGATACTGTTCGTATATATGTTCCTGCTCAAATCTCATGATGAACTGCAATCCCCAGTGCTGGAGGTGGGCCTGGTGGAAAATGTTTAGATCATAGAATAGGATCCCTCATGGCTTGGCGCTGTCTTCACAACAGTGAGTTCTCATGAGATCTGGTCATTTGAAAGTATATGGTATCCTCCCCTACCCCTTGCTCACTCCTTCTTTTGCTATGTGATGTGACCGGTCCCCACTCTGCCTTCTGCCATGATTATACGTTTCCTGAGGTGTCCTAGAAACCAAGCATATGCCAGCACCATGTTTCCTGTAAAGCCTGCAGAACAGTGAGCTAATGAAACCTCTTTTTGTTATAAATTACCCAGTCTTGGGTATTTATAGCAATGCAAGAGTGCCCCAATATACCTATATCCATGCATTCACAAGCATCTGATACTTCGAATTCCTTAGTCTTAACCAGTGTTCTTTACAAATAAACTTGGTTCTTGCCTTCATCCTCATTAGGCATTTAGCTTTCCCTAGAGTCTGCTAAGTCATTTACCATTTGTCTAACTGCTTTATGGCTTCCAAACTTTTATTGATCTTTCTTGTTTGCTGTCATTTATGGTTTCATGTCTTTTATTCATTCTTTTAGTGATATATAGTGGGACAGAGATACAGGAAGTAAAGATAAATATATACATTCATCTGTCCTTTTCAACCAGAATTCACTTGATTTGATCGTTTTTCAAACCAGGAATTCTTAAGAGTCTGGTTTCAATAAAAGCACTGTCACCTTAAGCCTTTCCTTTCACAACCCCTCTTTGATTTGCATTCAGTTTATATCACCTGCTCACACTAATCACTGCAACAGTGCTTTTCTTCAGGCATAAAAAGGAATAAAGACATTAAAAGAAAAGAAAAACCTCAGCTTTCTCTTTACCCCAGAGGCTATTAGATGAAGTCAACTGTCTTTGGATGCTTTTTAAAAATCTGATCAATATAACTCTCATCTTTGAGATATGATAATAATCAAATCATAAATTTAAAAAAAAGAGATAGTGGTTCATGCCTGTAATCCCAGCACTTTGGGAGGCTGAGCCAGGTGGATCACTTGAGGTCACAAGTTCAAGACCAGCCTGGCCAATGTGGCAAAATTTTGACTCTACTAAAAATACAAAAATCAACTGGGTGTGGTGGCCAACACCTTGTAAACCCAGCTACTTGGGAGGCTGAGGCAGGAGAATTGCTTGAACCCAGGAGGCAGAGGTTGCAGTGAGGTGAGATCGTGCCACTGCATTCCAGCCTGGGTGACAAAGTGAGACTCCATCTAAAATAAAATAATTTTAAAAAAGAGATTAAAAACAAAACAGAGCTAAAATGTTCACATGCACTGTCACTTGAGGTCAAAGGCCAGCAGAGGAAAATACTGTAAAAATCCAGGCATATTTTAATAGTTCTGTCCTTTATATTTTAGCCTGTTATAGGCTGGCAGGTTTTCCCTACATCTACCTAACAACTATGAACAAAACATATCATTTGATCAGGTGATAAGAACACACAAGGAACAGTCTACCTTCCTTGGCTTGCTTTTGGATTTCCCAATATTCTGGTTAGCCTCACCAAGCCAGATAGGTTACAGAAAAACGGGTATATATGCTATAGGACTGTGTTAACAAAAGGAAGCAAGTTACATTTACTTTTCTTCTCCCAGATAATCCTTCAGAATACATGTGAAGACAAATGTGTATCTCTACCAGCACAAGGCATCTTATATACTTTGAAGGGACTATTATATATACCAAAGAGAAATCTCAAGACTTCAGGGTCAACCCGAGGGCTTAAACACAAGTGATTATCCCTGATCCCACCCCAAATCCTACTTAAATACAAGAAAATAGATAAACAAACACATACATCTACAAAAAGAGACACAGGTGGATGAGAAATATCCAAGATTTTCAGAAGACAAAAGCATACAGAAGAATCATAACTGATTTAGCAGCACAGAGGAAGCTGAAACCTAAGCATCTGTATGTAAGGGGAGGTGGGAGGGATGACAGGCAAAAACAAGCTGATTTGTCCCTTTAAAACACCAGAAAGGCTCAGGAAGTGAGAGTACTGAGAATCATGAAGGCAGAGTGCAGTCTGGGGTAGAAAATGAGGAAACTGGTTGAAGCTTTGTAGAGCAAGCAGTGAGACTGACAGACTCCACCCCTATTCTGGCAGCTAAATGACAATCCCTTTGCCACCCCCACAAAAGAAGGAAGGTATACTCTTTGGAAAAAAATAAACCAGTAATTTTAAATTCAGCCAAGTCATCAATCAAATATGAAGGGAGATACTTTCACACTTGTAAGTTTCAAGAAATTTCCTCCAATACACAAAGCAGGATAGGCTCCATCAAAATAAGAGAGTAAACCAAGAAAGCGGAAGACAAGGATATCAGAAAATAGAGACTCTAATTCGGGGAGACGGAGCCTGACATGAAGGGTGATGAGGAAGGGAAGCCCCAGGATGTAAGCCATCCAGCAGATCCGGAGAGCAGCGCGGACTTGCGTAGGAGGAAAAGGGGTACCTCAGGACAAAAAGTAAGGGTGGGGCTGAGTCACAGAGACTAACTGGTATTTTCGATCCTGACAAAAATTATATTATTGAGAGGTTGGCTACTGTGTAGGTAAAGTTAACAAATATATAAAATAACTAGCAAATAAAAAGAGGCAATTATTAACTCTGGGAGCATGTTTTAAAAAGAAATGTAATCATAGTATGCTACTTAGCTCAATGATGAAAAATATCTTGCATGTTTGTACCAAGGTGTTACTTGCGAGGAATTTAAATGTGGGCCCTATTTAAAAAGAACAGATTTACACGAATCTTTTAATTAAGTACTTAAAATGAAAAAAGGGGCAGGATCTTGTTTTGTGACTCCATAAAACTACCTTACTCACATAAAGAAAGAAGGAGAAGGGTTAAAGAAAATGTTGTAAAATCTGAGGCCTGCTGCTTATAAAAGGAAATTTGTCCCCACCAGGAAGATTTCATGGTCATGGCTGTTTCCTGCCCAGGAACATTTTGTGTTCTCTGATGGGACAACATGAGCATTAGCAGCAACAGGAGGTCAGCTCTAATTGACTCCTGAGTATGGCAGCTCTATTGTTAGTGGCTCAATGTCTGTGTTTCCTCCGTATTCATATGTTGAAGCCCTGACCCCCAATGTGATAGTATCTGTGGTGGAGCCTTTGGGAGATAATTAGGTATAGAGAGGTCATGAGGGTGGAGGTCCCTCAATGGGATTAGTGCCCTTCTGAGAAGAGGAAGAGACCAGAGTTCCCTTTCTCTGTCACGTGAGGACACAGCATGAAGATGGCCATCTGCAAGTCACAGGGAGAGGGCCCTCACCAGATGCTCAATCTGCCAGCACCTTGATCTTAGACTCCCCAGCCTCCAGAACTGTGAGAAATAAATTCTTGTTGTTTAAGTCACACAGTCAATGGTATTCACACAGTCACACTGTCAGAACCTGACAGTGATGACAGCCTGAGCTAACTAGGACCCTCTGCCTAGGAAAAGAAGGCTGCAGAGCACCCCCGCGGATGGCACCACTCAGGCTGTTGTACGGTTCTGTGTCTGAAAATAGGCAGTTATTAGAGAAAGCCTGTCTCCTAGCCCGAGAACAACCACTGAAACTCCAGAGCCCAAAAGCATGGAATGAGACCTTGGCTAATCCTTTCGCTGGCTTTTTTCTACGTCTAAAATTTCGCACTTGGTTCCTAAACAGAGGACTGTAACATTTTACTGACCTTTCAGCTATCAGCCATGGGTTGAAGGAGCCTACAGCCTCATGAGACAGGATCCGAAGGTACTGCTCAAATCGACTGCAGTAGTCACCAATGCTGTGACGCATACCCGCTGGGACAAAGAGGCGAGCTCGGCCTTCTTTCTGTTGAGAACCTTCTGCAAGGGAGAGAAGGGGAGCCTCTCTTTTCTCTGATCCCTCCTCTGTTCCCACACTTTCATCCAGGGAACTGAGAACAAATAAAATGATGAAAGCATTCACAATCATCTGTAAGCAAGGCTAAATAAACTGTTAATTACCCTCATGGTTTGATAGCCAAAGGCTCATCTTGATTTCTCTTTCTCACACTGAACAAAACTCAACATCCTAACACCAAACATTGCTTCTCCTTTTCAATGACCCAACCCTTGTCACCGTGGGAATACCTGTTCCTTAGACAACAGCATTCTTAAAGCAAATTGTGCAGTAAATATCAGTGCAACCCACATGTACTGATGTGATGCTTTCCACAATAAAAAAAAAAACAGCTAAGTGTTACTGAATATGGAAAAGCTCCTTAAGATGCAACATGAACTCAACGCCCATCTTATAAACATGCTATTTACTCAGCCATCTTGTTGTTTGGCAAGATCTTGCTCAAAGGAAGAATCTCTCTTTGTTTTATGGGAACTGAAGGAATTCAAAATTTAATAACATCAAAGGTAACCAACTAGAATGAAATCAGAAGGTGTCTTAGCCACTTACTTGCCATTACAGGGCCTTTCTAACATGATGTTCACTGCTGGATCCTTGCGATCCACTGTCTTCATGATTCTGATTGGATGAGGAGACAGAGGCTTTTCACTTATTGCTGAGATTTTTTGGTCTAGAAAAGGAAGGTCATAAAATGACTGCATATAAAGAATACTTGGTGTCCATTTTAGAGCTGTCCTAGTGGCCAAGAACCTGACAGCAAGTCACATGGACAGCTCTTAAGCACAATAAGGTTGGCTAGCAGTGCAATGCGTAAATGCTCGTTTTAAACGCAAAGGTGGATTTACATGTTACAAAGAAACCAATGAGGAATAAGTTTTAAGAAATAATGAACTTGCTCTGAGGAAGGTTTTTTTAAGGAGGTCTACGCAAAGCCCCTGGCTACATGGCTTCCATTAGGACCCAGCCACCCACTCAAGGAGTCTTAGCAATTGGGTTTTTTAACCTTTAAATGCTTTGATTACTGAAAAAAAAAAAAAAAAAAAAAAAAAAAAAAAAAAAAAAAAAAAAAAAAAAAAAAAACACTCACACCTGAACACTTAATTAGTTGATTTAATTTGTCTCTGGGCAATGCTGAAAAAATCTGCATGATGATAGTCAAAACATTAATTTATTAACTATGACTTGCAGGCCTGACAGCTCTTCCGAGTTTCAGATTATTTATAATTTTAAATGTATTTCAAGTGTAGCAAGAAAATTTGTCCTCTTAAGTAGGGAGCATCTATATGTCAAGCGACTCAGCTCACATTTATATGCTTATAATTTTTTTGCTGTCAGACAGAAGTACTATATAAGTCAGGTTCTGTAAAACTATGACTGAAAGGACAATCAAATTTTCAACTGTTCTCAGAGGAGACAGGAGATACAGATACTGCACAACATAAAGATCACTTTAAATTCGGTTTTGTGATGCAATTAAGCTAAACAATCAGAACAAGCAGAAACAGGACTCTTCCTATGATTCCATGATTCCAGAATGTGTCCAAAGCCTCATTTTAGTTCTTAGTGTCCTAGAGAGATCCTTTTAAATGCATACCTAGACTCTCGGCAGAGTCACAGATAGTGACTAATAATTTAAATCATCCTTGAAAACAGAGAACACAAAGTACTCTGCAAGACTGTCTTCTACGTGATGCAACCCAACTTTGTGGCCAGTGGCCAAACCATCAGGGAAACGAACTGCCCTCCATTTACTTTTCCTCTGCTTCCACACAGAAAGATGCTAAAATGCCCACGGACTGACTAAACAATGGCAAAAAGGGCCCTTGCCAGGCCAGCCCTGTTCTAGACACAGTGGGGAGTACATAATGGCAAACTCTCTGGTCCCAAATAATCTGTGGCTTAGTTCAGAGAGATAAGACACCTTCACTAACACCCTGAATGCAAGGTAGGACATGCCAGAAAGTGCTATGGGCATTCACAGGCCAGGAAGGGAGCTGAGTTCCAGTGCAGAGACACCAGGGAAAGTACAGGCCAGTAGGCTCACAGAGCCCGGCTTGAAGAACAGCTCGACTACTATGTGAGGATGAAAATGGAGGCTGGAGGAGGGCTGAGGAGAAGAGAGAACAGCAGGAGCAAAATGCGTAGCGCTTGAAAACAGAGAACACACAAAAGGAACACATCAGTGTTTTGTTTAAATGGCTCATCTTTTGGTCAAAATATGACAGGGAGAGTATTTTTTCTAACACAAAACCTCAAAGTCCTATTTTACATAATTAAATGTGACACAGGCTGCTGTGGTAAACCTTCTATGCCCAATTTCCTTTTGTCTTCATAAGGGTAGAACTCACGGGGCTTACATTTCTGTAGAGGTAATGTTTAACTATACTTTCTTCTCCTCCTTTCCGTGAGTAAGGCAGGAACTGCCAAGCATGAGTCAAACAGAATTTGAGTAATGCTTCCCAGCCAAAGTGGGGATAGTAACCTAGTGATTGCAGCCCAAATACACATGCATAAATTTGAAAAGCAGAAAAGCAAAAATCTTTTCAGTAAACGGAACTAGAACAAATGTTTTTTCCATTAGGAAAAAAAAAAAGATTGACCCAACCTCTACCTCAAATCACAGACAAACTTTTATGCAAGATGCATCATAGACCTACACATAAAATTAAAACCATAAAGCCTCTGGAAGAAAACAAGAGAATCTCTTCCCCATTTCGGAGCAGGTAAAGGTTTCTTAGGTCATAGAAAGCAAACACCACTCAAAAAAAATTGGTAAGTTAGACTTTTTCAAAATTAAAAATATCTGCTCATAATAAAACATTTTTGGAAATAAGCAGCCGAGCCACCAATGGGAAAAAATTTTGTGAAAAACCTCTGAGTAGACTGTTGGCTGCCAGGGTGGGGGAGAGAAGAATGGGGAGTGATGAAAATGTTCTAGAATTAGCTGTACAACTATGTGAACACACTAAAAACTAAAGAATTGTACAGTTTAAAAAGGTTTTAAGTATTTACATACTTAAAAAAATTAAGTATGTAAATTACCTCTTTAAAATTATTTTTAAAAAACAAAAAACCAAACAAAAACATCTATCTGAAAAAGAACTTGGGCTGGGTGTGGTGGCTCATGCCTGTAATCCCAACACTTTGGGAGGCTGAGGTGGGTGGATCATGATATCAGGATTTCAAGACCGGCGTGGCCAAGATGGTGAAACCCCCTGCACTAAAAATACAAAAATTAGCCAGGTGTGGTGGCGGGTGCCTGTAATCCCAGCTACTTGAGAGGCTGAGGCAGGAGAATCACTTCAACCCAGGAGGCAGAGGTTACAGTGAGCCAAGATCGCACTACTGCATTCTAGCCTGGGCGACAGAGCAAGATACAGTAT
>NW_016107430.1:5294145-5335060 GCF_001604975.1 Cebus imitator | reverse complement strand
AAAACATGCAAATGCCTAATAATCACTTAAAAAGAGCTGGGCGCAGTGGCTCATGCCTGGAATCGTAGCACTTTAGGAGGCCAAGGGGGGTAGGTCACCTGAGGGCAGGAGTTTGAGACCAGCCTGGCCCAACATGGCAAAACCCTGTCTCTACTAACAATAAAAAAATTAGCTGGGGCTGGTGGCGCACACTTGTAGTACCAGCTACTTGGGAGCTGAGACAAGAAGAATTGCGTGAACCCGAGAGCTGGAGGTTGTGATGAGCCAAGATTGCACCACTGCACTCCAGCCTGGCCTACAGAATAAAACTGTGTCTTCACCTTCACCAGGATGGTTACTTTAAAAAGACTAATGACACCAAATGTTGGCAAGGATGTTGGATACAGGAGCAAGGCCACTTTGGAGTAGATTTGTCAATCTTTTATAAAGTTAAACACAAACTAATCTTAAGATCTGGCAAGTTTACTATTAGGTATTCATCCAAGAGAAAAACTTAACATACACACAAAGATTATACACATGTATACATTCATAGCAGATTTATTCCTAATAGCCCAAAGTTTAGGAGCTGAAAGAAACAAGGAATAGATTCTTCCCTGGAGCCTCTAGTGTGAACTTGCCAACACCCTGATTTCAATCCTTTAAGACTCACTTCAGACTACTGACACCGCAGAACTGCAGGAGCATAAATTTGTGCTTTAAGCCACTAAATATGTAGCTTAAACTTGTTACAAACTTAAATTTGTTAATCACAGCAACAGGAAATAAACAACATAGATAAATCTATAAAACACTATGGTGAATGAAAGAAGTCTAAGCAAAAGAGTACATACAGTATGATTGCATTTAAATGAAACTCTAGACAATCAAAGCTAACTAAGAAAGCATAATGGCTGTCTATGTGGTGGGGGCAAGGCATGAGGGAACTTTCCAAGGTGATATGTTCTGTATCTTGATAGGGGTTTGCATAACAGACATGTATCCAGTTGTTAAAAACCAGCAAATGACACAGTTAGAATCTGTGCATTTTATCATTGCAAATTTTATCTCAGAAAAAAAGCCATAAGTAAATATTAATCTCCAGTTGATAATAGGTATGCTGAATATTTAGGGGTAAAATGTGCTGATATCTACAACTTTGAAACACAAAGAGAAGAACTGATGGATGGATAGAGGGATAAACAGATATGTGACAAAGCAAAGAGCGTGATATGTTACCTGCAGAATCTAGAAGGGGAGTATATGAGTGTTTATTATATAATTTTTTCTATATTCCGTATGTTTGACATTTTTCAGAATAAAATGTTAGGGGAAGCCTGGGGGAAACACTCACCATTGTTTTCTTCCTGCATCCAAAGGCGAGGATCAGCATATACGATTTTATGATATCTCTGACGAACTGACTCCTGGTATTTCTTTTAAAAAAAAAAAAAGTTTAGGAGAAAAAAATGAGTTTCATTACAAAGCAGAACTAGTAAAGATGTAAAAGTTCAGCAGACACAACTGATACAAACATACTGTCAGAAATGGGCATCTGTCAGGCCAGGAAGTAATTAGTTCATGAGAAAAAGTCTAAAATAAAATAAAGCAATGAACATAAATGCAATCTAGACCAGCACTGTCCATTAGAAGCTGCTGCAGTGAAGAAAATGTTCTATATGTGCCCTGTCCAACACAGCAGCCACTAACTATTGTGTTTAATTTTAATTAATTAATTTACATTTTAATAAGCACCTGTGGCTAGTGGCTACTGTTTTGCACATCCCAGGCCTAGACAACTATCACCAAGGGGAAATTTCAAGACTGGGGTAAATTGCATACCTTTAAACTTTCAAAAAAAATTGTTTTCCCTATAATGTTTCTATTTATCAGCAAAGCAGAAATTAGAGTTAATCATGGTACAGTTAAAAAGAAAATGCTGAATTGAGAGTCAAGAGACCTCGATTCCTATTTTGGCTCTGCCAGGATTTTTTTGTGACCTTGGTCATGTCACTCACTTCCTTATTATACCTCAATTTCCTGCACTGAACAATCCACGGGTTAGGCTGGGTGAAGCAGCATCATGGAAATTGAAGAAGATAAAATTATCTATGATTTGATAGGATCACACTCTAACAGGGAAGAGGAGGCAAACTGAATAGTACTTACAGGCTGACAGATGCAAAAGCCTATGATCCCATTTGTGGGCCCAGGCCCTGGTCTCAGTGTTTTTGGAATTACGCATCAGTGATAGCAAGAGTAATAATTGGTCACTTACTAGATTACATGGCGAGTAGTGTGCTGAATACTTGCTGCCTCATTTTATCCTTAAACTCCCTAATAATCAGAGGTGTTGTCTACACCAAGGTCATGCACTTAGTTGGCAATTGGGCAGGGATTTAAAACTGGGGACTGTGTGACTCTAACGTATGAAGCTGCAGAGACCAGCCCCTAGCGGTGAGCAAGATCCAGAGCCCCAGACCTTACTTCCATTTCTTCCATTCGGCGCATCATGATCTCCAGATCTAGACTATCTTTGCTGTCCTCAGTGGTGGCTAAGGTTTCAGACCCCAAGATCTTAGCATGAGTCATGGCCCAGAGCTCATGGGCAGAATCTTCCAAAAAATCATCAAGCTGATGTATGTTGTTGGATTCAGAATCAACAGCTGTAACCTACAAGATGGGGGGAGAGGGGAGGCACGGGGTGGATTAGGGGTGGGAAGGCGATGTAAGGAAAACAGAAACATTTAAAAATTATTGCTAATCATAATAAACCAACAACATACAGATTCAAATGGCAGAGTTTCTATGCTAAAACAAAATTCTAAGTCAGTATCAAAAGCAATAATATCAAGACAATTTTTATCACAATCATTTAAATGATAGCATTAACCAAGTAATACCATTACCGTCCACGTAAATTATCATTATCATCTGTTCTGCCAGTTGGTGGAACAAATATCTTCCTTTTGCTGCATTCAGAAGAATCTCCAATAGTTTACAAGTCACACATTTCAGAGAATGTAACTATTCTCTTTTGGTGCAGTGCTTCTGTGAAAACGTCTGCTCATATGACATCACAAAGTTCACGATTTTTTGTCTTTGAAACTCTGTACCTGTAATCCACTTTCCAGTTTCCAAAAAGCACTTTCCAGTTTCCAAAGCAATTTTACATGTATTGTATTTCATTTGAATACATGTTTATAATCTGTCCTGAAAGAGGCTTTTGCAAAGAATGTTTGCTGCGGGAATTAATTGTATCAGGCAATAGAATGAAGTATTTCTAGAATTAAATTCTGGTTCTCCCCACTCATAAGCTGGAAACTTTGGGCAAGTTTACTTGACCTCTCTGGGCCTTATTCCTCTTATTTGTAATATGGAAATACTCTTATAAAGCAGAGCTGTAGGGATTTCATAAGAGCTTGCATGTTGAGACACTTAGCATAGTGCTTGGCATGAAATAAGACACTCAATGAATGGTTGCAGCTATGGCAATTTAAGAAACCTTTAATGATTCACAGAAGAAAATATATTAATGGCCAACAAAGATAATAAAAAATTTCCAACCTTAATCAAAGTTAAAGAAATAAAAATTAAACTGAATAACCGTATAATAAAATTACAAAAAATCTAGAGACAACCAATAATGCTTGCATGCATATATTTTCCATCTATAAAGAATAGAACACCAAAAATACTTTTTGCCATTATAAAAGATAAGGAAGGTCTCAAGGCAATGACACAGAAAGGGCACAAAACTATATTATAAATAAAGAAGCGGAGTATAGAACAGCAGATGGCACCTGCTTATGGGGAGGTGTAACTTTTCATATACTTCTTCTGAATTATTTAAATTTTTAGCCATGTGCATGTATATAACTTTTAATTCTAAAAGAACTCATACATTTTGGAAAAATACATTTAATGTGCATGTTTAGTTAATGACAACAGTAGCAGCAACAAACAGACATGTTATAATGGTACCTTTACAAGAGCTTTTTCCTGAAATCAGAGATAATCTTGTCTATAAGTAAATCTACAGAGAGCTACATTTTACTTGCCAATGTCTCCTCCATTTTAAAGATGAGAATACTGAGAGAATCTGTGTTCAAGGTCTCCCAGCTCTTTTATAAGTTAACAGAGTAAAAAAAAATTTTCTATTTCATGCCAACTTTTATGAGTTTTTCTGCTTTTGTTTGTTTTCATTCAGTTCTTTGTAAACTGACTCTTGATGGTGCTGCCTGGAATATTCTGCAATGATGTTGCTATTTAACAACAGCCCAGAATTCTAAATACTACATAGAGTTACGTTTCTGTTTCAAAGAATTGTGTTAAACATCAGGTAATGACTACAAAATAATTCTAATATATACGGCTGATCATTCCTAGTACACTCAAACATGTCTATTTCACTGCCAGCATTCATCATCACTTCATTTTCCTTTCATATTATAGTGCAAGATGGAGTTGCCTCTCTATGTTAAATGTTAGCCTCATTATTCCTCTAGAAAAAAAAAATATATATATATATATATATGTATGTATATATCATTTAGTGGCTAAGCTGCAAAAAAACACAAAGCCATAACACACCAGAATTTGCAATGGCCAAATGTAGGGTAGGCTTTTAGCTTTCAGTCTTAGAAGTCTCACTTCACATCAGATTATGTCATAAAACCTTGGGACAATAAAGTTATAATCACAGAGATTATGAAAATATGTTACAGCTAAAATATTGTTTAATAATCAGAATAGGGATACATTCTTGAAATCTACCTTCTTCCTGCCCCTAAGGTCACTGGGTTGATGGAACTTCATTCCAATTTCCTTCTGCTCTGAAGCCTAGGAAGGAAGATGGAATGAGGCTTCCTCTCCTTGCTCTGGGCAATTAAGGAAATAAATGTCTCTCCAAGCTCCAGAAAGATTAAATGGATGCAACTTGCACCTTTCACTCCGCAGCTCTAAGCCTAGGCAAGGTAGAAACATTTCCACAAATATTAAAAACAGGTCCTCCAGAGGAAGCATACAGAGTGGACAATAAAACATGTTTTGATTTTTCTCAAATTTTCTCATTTTTTTCCTGGGTCACCTTTTTCTCTCTGCTAAGCCAGATACTGGTCACATATTAGGTACCCAAAACATGCTTGCCTAACAGTAAATATTAGGCCCCAAGTATAAAGAAAATTAGGACAGTAATGAGTAAAACTAGGCTGAATGAAAGGAAATGAGGGCAGCTACTCTGCCACAAGCCATCGACATTCAGGGCCACAAAGGGCACCTACACTCTGTTATCCGGAGGAGGGACAAAGAGCCACTAACATAAACCTGTGGTTGTAAGATTTCTGTGTGCTGTTTGCAAGGCGGACCTAACTCATAATACTAAATATACGCTGAAAGAATTAGCATGCCAAATGTGGAAAATAATATTCATACTTACTGAGTAGGATAATCTAGTGTTTGCAAAGCACTCTGTATATCATTTTTGTTATAACTGAAGACATTATCAAGCAATAATACCAGAATGCCAACACCACACAACACATACCTCCTGTGCAGGCTGGGCTGTCGTGTTTACTGACAAACCATCCTTCAAGTGAGTATTTGCTTCTGTAGCAGAATTGACTCTCTAGTAAAAGAGACAAATACATTCATGGAGTATAAAAACTTACAGCTCCTATTAGTACAAATGAATTCTACTACCAGAATAACTTGTGTGGAACTATTCATCAGCTTTAGCTACATTAGGCTTCTGCAGCAATTCAAAGCACTTTGTCTTCATGGAAATAAACGCCATGTGTTGATCTTGGCTTTCCAGCCTTTTTCTTCCCTCAACTCTGTAAACATTGCTAGAATAGCTGCATGCTTTTATGCAAGTCATTCAACCTCTCTGTTCCAGTTTCCTCAATGATAAAATGAGAAAGCTGAACTACTTGATTTCTTTTATTTTTTTTCTCTCAACCACTCTACAGCTCAAGACTACTTGATTTCTAAGAGTCTTCCTAGCTCTATACTACTGATATCTCCATGGACTCTAATAAAAATGTAACATTTCTCTAACTAAAAATAGAGAAGTTCAGGGGCCTGTTTAGGGACCCCAAATGTCATTTATTTCATTTAAATGTATAATATTTTTCTGTGGCCTCATCTAGTCATACACACAAGATTGTTTCTATTTACAGGGTGGACCAACAGGGTCTGGCTACAGAATTGAGCTTACTGCTTATGGGAGGATGGTACAACCTCTTGGTGATACCATACATAATTTCATCCTCAAGAAAGTACTGGATTGTTCACAGAAGCCATTGTAACATCTCTCTCCTTTGGAAAAATAAAGCCCATCATTCCAAACCACAGAGGTGAAAAAACACAGCATTCGAGTGAAAGCTGTTAACGGAACACTAACTCCACCAACAGATCTATTTCATTAGGAACAAGGATTACAATCTCAACTTGCTTCCCAAACTGAAATCTCAACTGTCTCAATGTAGGACTTTCCCCTTGTCCCTTTATCTCTATACCTTCTCCATGACGGAGGGCACGTTAGTAGTGTGTGGTGGTCTGGGGGTATCTTCCAGCTGCCACAGAGACACTTGGTCCTATAAAGGATCAGTGAGACCTCTGTAGCAACTCTTTAAATCTAGAACTTCCAAAAAGCAAGGAAATGAAATGAACTAGATTACCTGGGCCTTGACCAAGAGAGGCTTCAAACGATCCAGAACTGCCTCCTCTACCTTGTCTGCTAACTGGGTGGCAGAAACACTATTTAGAAATAAAATTGAAAATTAAAATCAAAGGCAATAAAATATCCTATTTTGCATATTTATTTACCACTCCAGGTAAAGGGAAATAGAATGATTATAAAAACCATGAGCTTCTCTAACCCTTAACGGCCATACCAGTTATCCCCAGGGATCTTTTAAAAATGTAGATTCCAATTTACTTGGTCTGAGTAAGGCCTGAGAGTCTACATTTCCAACAAGCTCCTAGGTGATGTGGCAGAGTGGCCTTGGGCCTTACTTTATGCACAAGGATTTAGGTAACATCTGAAGTGTTAGGCACTGAGTATCCTTTAAAAAAATAATGGTTGCCATCAACAGCTAAAGAGGATAGTAAACTGAACAAAAGAAACTAATTTTATTCCCTCTCCAAATCCCACTGAAACCAGGGGAGTTAGCTTTATAAGCACAAAAACAAGGAAGAAAAAAAAGGCGCTGGAAAACAAAGGACAAAATAATAACTAACTTAGCTGATCTGAGGAAGTTGACTTCTAAGGCCAGTAATGGGAAAAACTAGAACCCACACAATTTGTACTGCTGACTTAACCAGGCACACAACTGGTAGTACCAGGTACATCTAGGCCTGGGCTAAGCTGGGAGGGGGTGGTGTAAAAATTGACAAGAGCCAAATGATGTTTGAGAAATTAAGACTCCTAGATCCCTTTCCCTGCTTCACACAAGTATACAGTCGCCTCTTTCTAACTCTAAGAGAGTTGCTCATTCTCTGTGTGAGGGTCTTTTGACTAGGGGCAGCCAATCACAGCTGAGGCTGTAGGTACCATACCCAAAAGAGGTGGGTGTCAGGTATGCATGCTGAATGCTGTGTCATTAGACTCACAGTCCTCTTCCCAACTCGGCTCCTAGGATAGCAACATCCTGATCCTTACTCTCTGGGCCAAAGATCAGAAAACTTCTCTGGGCAGTCTGACCCATGCCAAAGGAAAGACATAAAGACCAACCTAAGTGTTCTTAACAAACAGTCCAGATGTTACTTTCATCAGATATTGATGGAATAGCTAGATATCCATGAAAGAAAATGAATTTTGATCAGCATTTCATCTCATACACAAAAAATTAATTCTAAATGGATCACAGACATAAGAATAAATGCTAAAACTATAAAGCACTTAAAAGAAAACATAAGAGAAGATCCTTGAGACCCTAACATAGGCAATGATTTCTTAGATAGTTCCCCAAAAATGACTAATCAGAGAAGAAAAATTGATAAACTGGTCTTAATCAGGATTTAAAACTTTCAATTATCAAAAGACACCAATACGAAGACATATGGGCAAGCCAGAGTACTGAGAGAAAGTATCTGCTGCACACATATCTGGCAAGAGGCTCATGTCCAGAAAATACAAAGAACTCAAATCAATACTTACAAAAAATTTTAATGGGCAAAAGACTTGAACAGACACTTCACAATAAGGACTAGAAAAGGTGCCCAACATCATTCGTCTTCAAGGAAATACAAATTAAAACCACATGGAGACACCCCCACATTCTCACCAGAATCACTAAGAGACTGACAAGATCAATTGTTAGCAAGAATGTAAACCAACTAGAAATGAACTCCCATGCACTGCTGATGGCAGTATAAAATGTTACTACTGGCTGGACACAGTGGCTCCTGCCTGTAATCCCAGCACTTTGGGAGGCGAGAATGGAGATCACGAGGTCAGGATATCGAGGCCATCCTGGCTAACCCAGTGAAACCCCATCTCTACTAAGAATATAACAAGTTAGCCATGTGTGGTGGTGCATGCCTGTAGTCCCAGCTACTCAGGAGGCTGAGGCAGGAGAATCCCATGAACCCAGGAGGCGGAGGTTGCAGTAAAGTGAGATCACGCCACTTCAGTCCAGCCTGGGTGACAGTGAGACTGTATCTCAAAATTAAAAAAAAAAAAAAAAAATGTTACTACTCTGGAAAATGTATATGGCTGGTTTAATAAAATTACACAACTGCCAATCTATTACCCAGAAATTATACTCCTAGGTATTTATCCAAAAGACATGAAATATATTTCTACAAGAAAGCCTTGTGCAAGAATGTCTGTAGCAACTTTATTCACACTAACAATAAAGGGGAAGACCCAAATGTCAATTACAGGAGAATGAAAAAGCGGACTGTGGCATATTCACACAATGGAATACTATTCTGCACTAAAATGGATGAACTGTACTGATACACATACAATGTGGATGAATCTCAAATATTTCTTGAGCAAAAGAAGCCAGATACAATGGAGCAGATCTTGATAATTCTATTCATATAAAGTCTGAACAGGCAAAGCTGCTTACAGTAAAAGAAATCAAAGTAGCTGCCTCTGTGAGGGATGGTGGGGGGGAGGAGGGCGGGGGGAGTAGAGGATGACCAAAAACGACATGTGGGAACTTTCTAGGTTGAAGAACAAATTATTTATCTTAATTAGGGTTTTGGTTACCCAGGCATATACACTTGTCAAAATTCACTGAACTGTACCTTTAAGCTCTTTGCATTTTACTGTATGTAAATTATACCACAATAGAAACAATTATTTTTAAAAAACTAAAATACTAATTCCAATCCATATGCACTGAGGTTTTGATCAGTAATCAGTCCTACATTTAAACATGAGAAGATAGCCAAGATTACTAGACATCTAAGGAAGGAAAGAAAAAGATTATGTCGGTCAAAAGGCAGGGGAAACATGTTAGTATACTCAAAATAGCACTGTATCTATGAAACAAGGATAGGAGACTACTGAGTAAGAGATATTTGGAGAATATAATAGAGCTTTCAACATTTTTAATTTTTAAATTTTAAACACTGGCAGAAATGACAAACTCAGTGGGTTAAATATTAAAGATGGAGGAAATCTCCTATTGGGGCAGGGTAGGGGTGGAGGTAGAATAGAGGAAAGACAGGGAAAGAAAGAAATAGGAAAAAAACAGGTAAGAAAATCAGAGGACCAATCAAGGAAGTCCAATAGCAAAGAACAGGAGCTTCAGAAAGAGAGAATAGAGAAAACAGAGGCAGAAAAAGAAAAGAAAACTTCTCAGAACTAAAGGAAATAAACTGCCTGATTGAAAAGGTCTACCGATGAATGAAAATGCACCCATGGTAAGTCCTATCATCATGACTTTGAGCTACCCAGAGGAGAAAACAGAGCCTGTAAGCCTCTAGAGAAGGTTAAAAAGCAATTTTGATTTCTCATTAAAAATGCTCAGATTTTTGCTTCTGAAGAGGTTGAAAAAATGTACTTTCCCCTATTCTTCCTGTTAATTACAACTAAGAATCGGCTAGGAACACTGGGACCAAAAGAAGGACAGGGCAGCGAGTTCTCTGGGATTTCTCTTTGCCTCATATATCCCAGAGTAGGTACTAGAGAAGCCAGCAACCCAGAAACACCAACATACACAGACAAAAAAGAAGTCTCCAGTGCAAATAAAGTCTGCTCTCTCTAGCAACAGGACCAAGAAAGGGGTAGCCTAGGAAGACAGAAAACAGAAAATAACTGCCCTACTGCAGCCAAACACTGCAGAAAAACCCACGGCTGCATGCCACAAACAAGCACGTGAAAAGACGTTCAGATGCCGTGATACACCCATCAGAATGCCTGAAAGAAAGCACAGTGACACCACCACATGCTGGCAAAAAGGCAGAACAACGGGATCCCTCAAACACTGCTGGTAGGAACAGACAGAGGCACCCTGGCAAACAGTATGGCAGTTTGGAACAAACGGAAACAAAACATACAACTAGCATACAACCCCGCAACTGCCCTCTAGGCATTTGTCCCAGAAAAAAAGGGAAACATGTTCACACAGATACTTGTACACAACTGTTTATAGAAACTGGATTAATAATGGCCCCAAACTATAAACAACTCAGATGTTCTTTTTTTTTTTTTTTTTTTTTTTTTGAGACAGGGTCTCGCTCTGTTGCCCAGGCTGGAGTGCAGTAGCATGATCATGGCTCACTGCAGCCTCAACTTCACAGGCTCAAAGGATTCTCTCACTTCAGCCTACTGAATAGCTGAGACCACAGGCTCAGATGTTCTTGAAGAGGTAAATGGCTAAACAAACTATGGTTTGTTTGCATCCACGCCATGGAATACCACTCAGCAATAAAAAGGATGAGCTACTGATACATGCGATAAGCTCAATAAAATTTCCAGAGAATGATGTAAAGAAAAGAAATCCCAAAAAGTTATATACTATATAATTCCGCTTACAATAACACTCTTGAAATAACAAAATTATAGACAGGGAGAGCAGATGAGTGGTTGCCAGGAGTCATTTAGCCAAGCAGTGAATGAGGGCAGGAGAGGAAGGGGTGTGGCTACAAAAGGGCAGAATGAGGGAATCTCTAGGGGTGGGAATGTTCTATATTTTGACTATACCAATGTTAATATCCTGGTTGTAGTACTGTATTGTAGTTTCCCAAGAGGTTACCATTTGGGAAATTGGGTTTTTGTGTGACTCTATAATTACCTCATAATAAGAAGCTTAATTTAAAAATTTCCAATAAAAATAATCTTCTACACCCAGTAAGGCTACCAGCAAATATGAGATTTGTAAGGTTTATCAGCAAATAAAGACATTTTCAGACTTGAAAGGTGTGAAAGGATTTAATTCCCATTCATCCTTTTTCAAGAAGCTAAATTAAGTAGGGTACAGTGGCCCATGCCTAATTCCAGCATTCTGGGAGGTCAAGGTGGGAGGATCACTTGAGCCCAGGAGTTCAAGATTAGCCTGGGCAACATAGTGAGACCCTGATCCTAATGAAAAAAAAAAAAAAAAAAAAAAGCAGCTAAATTAGCATGTGTTCTATCAAAAACAAGAAAGCAAACTGAAGAAGATTACAACACAATATGGGAAATGGCAGCTCCAAGCCTAGATTCCTGGCCTGTCTTACCCTTCTGCTGATGAAGTTTCTGCTCTTCCCTCCATGATCTGCTGTCTGCTAAGGATACTCATCTCATCCCCACCAGAAAGATCTGAGAGGCAGTGTGTTACAAGACAGCCCCTCTCCTGACCAGGCTTCTTCCCGAAGTCCAGTGGACCTGGCTCACCTACAGCCCCTCCAGATGGAGGATGCCCTATGTGTGCCAGGACTCACTCGTGACCCTGCTCAGTGACCTCCTGAGTGGGGCACCTACAAACTCTCATGAAAGCACAAGTCAGACTGGTATCCAGACTCTGTTCAACCTGTCTTCCCCTAGGAGTCTTCAGATGATACCACCATCAACACTGCCCTTGCCAATTTTAGCTAGATTTGTGCCTGTTTCTCAGTTTTCAAAATTAAACAAGATATTGTTAGGGATACACACATAGACGACAGGTTTATGAAGAAGAGTAATGAAAAGATTAACACAAGAATCAGGACAGTGGCTGTCTCTGGGGGAAAAGGGATGCAACCGAGGAGGGACACACTGGAAACTTCTGTGGTAGCGGCAATGGCTGATTTCGTGGCTTACAATGGTGGTATGTGCAGGTTCATTCTGTAATATTTTGGATTGTACATGTGCATTTAGTATGTTCTATATGTATGATATGTTTAATTTTTGAAGTAAAAACATACAGAGAAATAAATGGGGCACAGAGGATTAAGCTTTTGCTATATGGCCCAAAGGACAAGTGGGTAAGAGTCACAGAGAATCAAATTTCAACACAGCCTAAGGTCACACCTTCTTAGCTATAAATGACCATGAGATGGATTCCCTCAGACAGTAGTGACTATCCCATCACAAAGGGTGTGTGTAAATATACTGGACAGTTCCCTGATGGAGATAGCAGAGAAGAGCCAAAAGCATCAGTTGGGGGAAAAAGATCCTTCAGATCCCAAGATTCTGAAATTGTATGACTTGACAAAAAGTCTCGGCCCTCTAATGATATACCCACAGCCCTTCTAACCTGAGATAAACAATCCATCATGAATGGTGACAGAATGCACAGGTGTCTCAATAAGTGTTCTGTTAATGTGACTACAGAGTGAATTATTATCAGAGTTGGAAAAATGAGGCAATTGCAGCAGCAGCTGAACTAAATCTTTTAACAAGCTTCTTTATGCCTACAGTGCCTATCGCTTTGAAAACACTTAGGGAGTGAATAGAAAAAGGGAACCACATTATTGAAAACTATAGCCTGCATTCAGACTAACATGTGAAATGAAAGTAGCTATATGTTGACTCATATGAGCAGCACATGTATGTGCATCATACTAATCTTCTGATCTGAGAAGGGCTGATATCTGGCTAGAGAAAAGTACTTTTGAGGGTAGTCCAAACAAATCAACATAAGACTCTGATCTTTCAGACAGAACTCCAAAATTACAGATTTTGTTCAGTCCTCCTTCAAACTCCACACAAAAGAAACATTTCCTAGAAAAAAGTATGGTATAATACACAGGTAGATATGCAGGTATTCATTCATTGATGTAATGAAGTTAGGCCTTAACAGTCCAGGTTGGTTGTTAGGACTATCCAGATCAATTAGAACAGGGAAGCATCCATTATTCTTTCTAAGAAGCAAATACATACCTCAATTTTTGGAGTCTATCCATTTCTTCAGCTTTGAGAGCATTCAGTTCCTTTGCTCTTCTAGAAGTTTCAGCATCAAGCCAGTCAAGCCTAGAAAACAGTATCAAGAATCACCCCAACTCTCCTCAAAGCAGAGTCAGGACTCCCTTGAGCTCCAGTCTTGGCTCCCTGCAGGCTTCTTAGGTGACTTCACAGTCTTTTAAGGAGGCAGAAAGCCAATAAATATAAGAAGGGTAGCTAGACCTAAACAACCTCTATTTACTGCTAATGTATAGAGATGCAGAACAGTCCTGCTTACCTTTTCCTACCTCAGGAACAAATACTTACCTCTGTTTTTGCATGCTGTCAATTTCTTTGGCCTTTAATTCTTCTAGTTCCCTCAATCTTTTGGAAGTTTCAGCATCAAGCCAAGCGAGCCTAGCAGACAGTCAGAAGAGTCAAACCAATTCTGCCTCAACACAGCAGGGTGTCATTATCACAGAAACAGACCAGAAGTCAGGACCCCCCTGCAGAGCACCAATCCTGGCTCTATTAAGGTACTCAGTAGGTTACAAAACCTCTCAGTACCTGTAAAGCTCTCTAGAACGTGTTCCATGTGAAAATACTTTTATGCACATAAGTACTCTGAGTTAGTGTACAACGCAGTAAGAACCTGTCTCAAAGGTTCTCAAGAAAACTAGCTATCACTTGTACTTTGGGTTTCTTATTAGACTCAAACAAAACCCTAGCTGTATCTTCAAGTTTAGACTCAACAATGAACCCCCAGGAGCCATATAGGCATAGTGAAGTCAAATAAAAACAAAAGGGAAAAGTTAACTGTGGACAACTCTGTTGTATGTAAAAATGCTTTGATTCTTTTGGTTTAGGATACGTGAATATTGTCAAATTATTTAATGGACCACTTTCATTTTTGCTTTCCCATAATTGCAAGAATAATTTCAGCCAAAAGAATGTAGAGAAAGCTGTTTTCACTGCTCTCTTCCTATGGAATGTTCTCACCTCATCTCCCATATTGAAATCCTGCCTGTTCTTCAGGTCGTAGTTTAATTTCCATCTCAATCCATGAAGCCTAGACCTCTGCAGCAAGAAGTAACTTTCTCCCCTTTCTAAACTCTCTCAGTTCCTAGGTTACACACCTTGTTCTATCTTAAATTATAGCTAATTACGTATATTCTCTATTGACTGTAAATAAGCAAGGGCTGGGATTATGGTCTATTTGCCCTTTTTAAAGTCTCCATAGAGCTCATAACAGTGTCCTATACAAAACCAGCAACTGATATACAATTGACACACATATAATTTATGAATGAATGACATAAGAAAAAATAGAGGAGCTCACCGCAAGCTATATAGTTTGACAGAAAAGTTTAATAAACTACATTTTACTTTATTTTTTTAATAACCTGCATTTTAAATAACCAACTTCATATACAGAAAAGAGAAGAAAAGGTTAACTTCCACGTCTATGTAAAAGGAGCTCTTTAACTCTCAAAGATCTGAAAAATACCAGCACAAACCTGATTGCCTCGTGCTCAACTGCACCTGTCAAGTGATTTTCCTGTTGAGTATCTTCTTGCTGGAGAGACTCTTTTGTGGCATCTCTGGGGCTAGATTTCACCTTTAGCCATGCAGCACTGCAAAAAAGCACCTTTGTCATCATTTACTCCGTGTCCAGTGACTCATCCAAGTAGGTGCCAGCTCAGAGAAGATGACAGAATTAAATTAATGGTGATGTGTAGCATGGGGTCCTAAAGTAGAAGCTGCATGTGAAGAAGAGTGAGATCCTCCAGCACTCAGGCTCAGTGCCAAAGGGGAGAAATTCTCCTTTGCTTCAAAGAAGCCATCAGGATTTTAAATGAGAAATAGTGATCAATTACAGAACACTGGGTGAATGTCAACAAAACTGTTACAATATATAGATTTGGATCACTAATTACATTCCATAGTATAAGACAACTCTATCTTTACAAGGCCTAACAGCGCCATAAGCCTAGAAGTCCCACCCACCGTCCCCTGCCAACCACACATGCACTCTAAAAGACAGTCCACTGTATATTTGGTTTGCAATACAAACTTCAATTTAGCTTACCAACTGAAGGTACATCTCCATATTAATACTTGTATACAAAAATACAGAAAACAGAATACAGTAATAAAAACAAAAAAAAGCACATTATGAAATCAGAAGACCTGATTTGAGGTCTGGCTGTTAGATGAGTAAGACATTAAGTTCTCTAAACATTGTTTCTTTAACTTTAAAACAAGAATGGATGGATGAGCACAGCCAAACCTTCACATTCATTTGGAATCTTAGGGGCTTCTCTTCTACCAGGCTACTCACCCTGACTTCTGATGGCTCCCAATGACAGAACCCTCCAGTCCCCTATCTTCTCCCTTGTTCTCCCCAACATTACTGCTTTTTATTTCTTTATTTTTTCTGTTCCACCTCCTGGTCCTTTCCATTGCGTTTTCAAGAACTACTGTCTCATGGCAAATAAGCTCCCCTTTATCTTCAACCAATTCCCCTAAAGATTATTTCCACCTAACTGGACGCTGCTCTTCTCTCTAGCCCTGTGAAATGGCAGCTTCTCATTCTCCATGTGCTATGAATCAGGATGACAAGACAGTAATATCAACATTATCCTCACTGCTCCCCACAGCTAAGACAATGTTGGTGACATCTACATGGTTTTACGGTTCACAATTATCTTGATATAGAGTTAGAATTATTTTAAAATATTTATTTACTCAGCAAAGATTTACTGAATGCCTACTATACACCTAGCACTGGACATTCAAATATAAAAAAGAAAGTCCCTGGCCTCAAGTTTCTCGAATCAATTGGCCGAAGAGACAAGTGAAGCGAAGCCCATCATCTTCCACACAATGACACATGTCCTGGGTGTTGGGGTGGGCCATGGAAAAGTTGTTCCAACTACAGTCAGGAAGAAGAAGGAACCAACAAGCTTCCAGACAAAGACTTCTCATGTATGACTCACCCAAAAAAGCATTTCTTCTTAATGGAAAAAATTAAGGCTACTACTTCATTTGCGTCTTATGAGCTATAGGTCACCTTTGATATGTGGAGGAAAACAGAATCACATAAACAAACAGTCCCTTGAGTTTTCACATACCATTTAGGAGATGCTGGTGGGGATGTGGGGTTTGGGGGTATCCATGGTGCCTTGCGGTCTTTCACAGGCTGTCGGTTCATTTTTAATCTGGATGAAACTGTTGTCTGCTGCACTCTGCTTTTAGTGTGAGGTTGGCTTTGTCTACTTCTTTCAGCTTTGTGGAGTCCCTGTGAGAGTAAATAAGAATTATAAAGCCAAACAAATATCAAAGAAACGATGGTTTCAATCTCTGCCTCACTGAAGCTCCAAGTTCTCTATGTTATTCATGTATCCATTCAGTAAAAGCTGAGTAGAAAGCACTGTGGTAGAAATTTGGAGGAGGGTATAAATTACATTGAAACAACCATGGTAAGGAGTGGGAGTGGAGCATATAGAATTGGAATCCCTGGCTCTACCTGACACCTTTAAACATATAAACTATATATAAAATATATTTTTATTTATTTACAACCTTTTTCCTAATTAAACAACAACAACAACAACAACAAAAAAAACTCATTACATATTGTTAAATTATTTTCCTATTTTCTTTTCTTTTCTTTTCTTTTTTTTTTTTTTTTAGAGACAGGGTCTCGCTCTGTTGCCCACACTGGAGTGCAGTGGCATGAGCACAACTGACTGCAGCCTCAAACTCCTGGGCTCCAGCGGTTCTCCTGCCTTAGTCTCCTGAGTAGCTGGGATCACAGGTGCGTGATATCATGCCTAATTTTTTATTTTTTGTAGAGCCAGGGTCTCACTGTGTTGCCCAGGCTGGTCTTGAACTCCTGGGCTCAAGTAATGTATAAAACATTCTTAGTTAAAACTCTTAACCTGTCTGAACCTTAGGTCTAAATAGAATGAATCTGGCTATTTAAAAAATACTATAGAGAATGAGGCTCTGTGTCTGGAGAAGAGCACCCACCTGAATTCTTACAAGTTCAATCTTGACACCTCAATGACCCCTAATCCCCATAAAAGTTTGGGAAGAAATGGACTTGATCCTAATCCATTATCTGTCAATAACTTGTGGTAACTGCTAACTCTGTTTTTTTGGAGGCCACTTGAAAATAAACAGATTTGCTACAGAAGCCTTTAGGCAAGACCACCAAATGTCACTAATACAATAAAGGTGTTCAACTAGGAGGTGGTCTTTCGGCCAGTTTTCCACTGATAGGGCCATAGGTAAGTTTAAACAGAAGCTTAAAATATAAAACATAGTTTCAAACCAAGTTTTACCTTGCTGGCTCCCAAAGCCATATTAGAAAGCACTCACCCTAGGATGCCCTTTTAATATTCAGTAATTATTATTGATCAATATTTATCTTTAGCAGGAACCAACTTTTTTTTCTTCTTCTTTAAGACAGGGTCTTACTCTGTTGCCCAGGCTGGAGTACAGTGGCTCAGTCATAGCTCACTAGTCTTAAACTCCTCGGCTCAAGTGATCTCCCTGCCTCAGGCTCCCAAACAGCTGGGACTACAGGCATTAGCTACCACATCTGGCTAATTTTCTTTTTAACTTTGTTTTTAGTTGAGATGGGGTCTCACTATGTTGCCCAGGATGATCTTAAACTCCTGGCCTCAAGCAATCCTCTCACTTCCCAAAGTGCTGGGATGATAGGTGTGAGCCACCACCCCCGGCAGGAACCAGATCTTAATCCCCTCAAATCTCACCCTTCCAAATCAGAAGCAGAAAAAAAAAAAAAAAAAACTAATTTTAAAATCAAAAAAAAAAAAAAAAAAACTAATTTTAAAATCTCCTGCCCAATTAGTTATTGGTATTATATTAGTTAGAATCTTACCAAACCAGGAATAGAAAGAATTCTCTATTCTAGTAACAATATTAAAAATTGTTATTTTTTGTTGTTGTTAAAATATATAAATAACTTAAATAGCCAGGCTCAAGGACTCTAGCATCCAACTGCCTGAGAACTGGCTCCACCACATACCAGCTTATATGACCTTGACAATGTCGGATAAATATAAATGGGCCAAAAGAAAGGAATGATTTCATACTTGCTGTCTTGCTGGTGCCAGAGTATCTTTCTTCCTAAATGGCACTTTCTCAGTCATAGGCTTCTTTTGCACTGCTTTTGTTTTTGCCACGGCTAACGTCTCGTCTTTGAAGCTTGCACTTTGGTCTAGGATAAATGGTCCTTCTTCCGGAAGGATATCCACATCTAATACATCAAGCTCACTCTGCAACCTCTGGGTCTCCGGAAGCTCCATTTCAGGCTGATACTGACCTACATGGAGATTTTTGAAGAACAAACTAAGGAAAATGCTATTCAAATCAAATTGCTGAGAATGATTATCTATACACAGATAAGCTCCAAATATCTATCCTAGCCCTGCTGAGAAGCGGATATTTTGAACATTGTTCCTCCTCCTGTGAATATTATTCAGGTTTATAAGTAGAAACCTAGGTGTCACAGTTGACTCCCTGAATCTTCGCTCTCATATTTACTCATTTACTTGGTCCCTTTGATCCTAATTCTAAAATAGCGCTTACATTTATTCCTGTCCTTCCTTCCCTTTTGCTATTACCCAAGGTCAGGCTTGCCATATCTTGTGACTAAAATAATAGTGTCTCCTAACTGACCCCCTGTTTATCTTCACACTGTCTCCTGGCTACCAAAATTTTTCTTCTCAAATGTAATATTTAAATGTCACTTATATACTCAAAACCTTCAACGGCTCCTAATTTGATAGAGAATAAAGTCTGAACTCCATACAAGACATTCAACCTGCAATGGAAAAGGAAGCTGTCTTTATCTGAAGATGAGACAACATAGAAAATCAAAGAGACTCCACAGACAAACTATTATAGCTGAGAAGAGGGGTCAGCAAGGTTTCTGGACATAAGAAGATGAACACATAAAATCAGTATTATCTCCACATTATCAAAATAACTAATAGAAAATATAAGAGAAAAAAATCTCATTAACATTGACAACAGAAACTATAAGGCATGTTGGAAGAAATCTAATGAAAGAAGCATAAGGCTTTTACATAAAAATTTACAAGGTAAAGGACATGAAAGAAAATCTAAATACATTGTTTTCACGAATGAACAGACTGTAATGATGTCAGTTCTCCCCCTCCCCAAGTAATCCATAATTTCAAATGCATATTCAATTAAATCTCTAACAGATTTTTTTTCATGGATCTAAACAAGTTGATCCTAAAATTCATACAAAGTATAAAATCCCAATAGCCCAAATAATTTTGAAGACTAGTCAACAAAGTGGGGAGTGGGTGGAGGCAGGAATCTTACTCTTGCAAAGACAAAGTCTTAGTGAGAAAGCATTAAAGGCAGTGTGGGAGTGATGCAAACACAGGCAGAAATCCATGAAACATGATGGATGTGACAAAGGCAGCATGATAATTCAGTGAGTAGGAACTGGATTGTTCAAAAAACAGTGCGAAGATTACTAGTATCCATAGAGAAAAAAATAAAACAGGATCCTTGTCTCACAATTGAACACTTAAATTCTAAATGGAATGAAGACCTAAATGTGGAAAGAAAACCCTAAAGCTTTAATTATAAAATACAGGAGACTATTAGTATGACACAGGGGCAGAAGAGACTTTCTTAAGCTCAAATATAATACTGACATTTTTTTTTTTTTTTTTTTTTTTTTTTTTGAGACGGAGTTTCCCTCTTGTTACCCAAGCTGGAGTGCAATGGCACAATCTCAGCTCACCACAACCTCCGCCTCCTGGGTTCAGGCAATTCTCCTGCCTCAGCCTCCTGAGTAGCTGGGATTACAGGCACGCACCACCATGCCCAGCTAATTTTTTGTAGTTTTAGTAGAGACGGGGTTTCACCATGTTGACCAGGATGGTCTCGATCTCTTGACCTCGTGATCCACCCGCTTCGGCCTCCCACAGTGCTAGGATTACAGGCTTGAGCCACCGCGCCCGGCAATACTGACATATTTGAACTTAATTGGACTAAACTACAACTTCCATCTGACAAAAAGACATCCTTAAAGTCCATAGGCAAGCCAAAGTATGGAAGTAGATCTCTACAATGCATATAATCAACATAGGATGAGTATCTAGACTACATAAAGAACACCTACAAAACTATAAGACAAATAAACAATCCAATGGAGAAATAGGCAAAGGAAAGAAACTGGCAATTCAGACAGAAAATCTGAATTGTCAATAAAAATATGAAAAGATGACTGAATTCACCTAAAATAAAAAATATTCAAACAATGACATGTCATTTTAAATCCATCAAAAGATGTGGAAAAACAAGTATTCTCACAGACTATTAGCGTGGCAGTAAATTCCCCAGCTGCTTTGGAAAGCAACCTGATTGCTCTAGTACAGTTGAAGATTTACATACACTGCAACCAAGCCATTTCAATCCTGGGTATATACTAAGCCTAGAGGAACTCTCTTATGTGCACAGAGGAAGCCAGGAACACAGATATTCACTTCATCATTGTTTATAAAAGCAAAAAACCGGGAACAACCAGAATGTCCATCAATAAGAGCTGAAAAATAAATTATGGTATATTCATATAAGAGAAACCTATACAGCCGTAAAATTAATAAATGAGAATTCATGCATCAACATGAGAAAACCTTACAAACATAAGTGGGGGGTAAGCAAACTGCAAAATGATGCATATTATAAGATATTTACATAAAACAATACTATACATGGTTTATGGACAGACATACAAGCAGTACAAATATAAAAACAACAGGTCTAGAATATAATAACAATAGTAACTTCTAGTGAGGGAAGAAAGAGAATGGAATGAGGGGAAAAATACAAAAGGGACCTCAACTGTACTGTCATCCCATTTCTCTTTCCCCAGTTTCAGTTATCCTTCAGCAGCTCTGGGTCCAAAAATATTCAATGGGAAATTCCAGAAATAAACAATTCGTAAGTTTCATTCTTTTTTACTTTTTATTTTTGAGATGGAGTCTCACCCTGTTGCCCAGGCTGTGCAGTGGCATGATCTTGGCTCACTGCAACCTCTGCCTCCCGGGTTCAAGAAATTCTCCTGTCTCAGCCTCCCAAGTAGCTGGGACAATAGGCATGTACCAACACACCCGGCTAATTTCTGTGTTTTTAGTAAAGACGGGGTTTCACCATGTTGGCCGGGCTGGTCTCAAACTCCTGATGGCAAGTGATCCACCCGCCTCAGCCTCCCAAAGTGCTGGAATTATAGGTGTGTACCACCATGCCTGGCTTTTGCATTTTTAGTAGAGATGGGGTTTCACCAAGTCGGTCAGGCTGGTCTCGAACTCCTGACTTCATGATCTGCCCACCTCAGCCTCCCAAAGTGCTGGGATTACAGTGCGAGCCACCATACCCAGCCCATAACTTTTAAACTGTGTATCCACGCTGTTGATGGTCTCTGCCTGCTAGTCACCTAGTAGCTGTCTCGGTGATCAGATCAACTGTCCCGTATTGCAGTGCTTGTGTTCCAGTAACCCTTATTTGACTTCATAATGGCCCCAAAGAGCAACTATAGTGATGCTGGCAATTCAGATACACTGAAGAAGCTGGAAAATGTGCCCTTTAAGTGAAAAAGTAAAAGTTCTCCACTTAATAAGAGAAAAAAAATCATATGATGATATTACTAATTCTAGTAAGACTGAATCTTCTATTCATGAAATTGTGAAGAAGGAAAAAGAAATTCAAAGCTAGTTTTGTTGTCAAATCTCCAGCTGAAAAATTATGGCCACAGTTCATGATAAATGCTTAGTTAGGATGGAAAAGGAATTAAACTCATGGCTGGAAGACATGAACAGAAATGTGTTCCAAATGACGGCAAATCTTCAGTGTTAGGTATACACTGGGAGCTTTGAAATGTATCCCCTGTGGATATGAGGGACTACAGGTTTAGCATCCTGAATCCCAAAAATCCAAAATCCAAAATGCTCCAAAATTGGAAACTTGGGAGTGCCAACAAAATGCTCCCAGGAAATGTTCATTGGAGCCTTTTGGATTTCAAATTTTTGGATTTGGGATGCTCAATCGGTAGGTGTAATATAAATATTCCAAAATCCAGAAAAAGTTTAAACCCAAAGCACTTCTGATTCCAAGGATTTTAAATAAGGGATACTACTCAACCTGTGCTGTATTTTATTTCTATAAAAAAAAATCTGAAGAAAGCAAAAATGTTAAAATTTATTAAATCTAAGTAATGGATATACAATATTATTCTTTTTAGTCCTTTCTGTATATTTTAAATATTTCATAATCAAAGGAAAACTACATTTGGACTACTTTACTAGTGAGTCAAGGGTCAGATATCCTGGCACTGCATCCTCTTTAATTAGGTACTTTTCAAAGCTATAGAAGTTACACAGCAAGGAAATATAAATCAGAAGGGAAGAATGGTAAAACTAAATCCTTGGTCTGTAATTTATTTAATTCCCAAGTTTATATATATCCAAGCAACTCTGACTGTAGGTCCTGATACCTTTCCAGTTGTGATTTGCCTACTGTAGGTCCTGCCCTTCCAGTTATGATTTGCATAGGTCAGCATGTAAATGCAGCATAGGTTTCAGGAGTGAGTTTGAGGACACTGCTGATAGTGGGAATGAAGCCACCATCTTCATAGCTGACAAGTTACACTAATGCAATCAACCACTGCAAGAATAGTTCAGAAGCTACAAAGAAACTGTCCCAGCCAACTATTATGTAAATCACAGGACAGCTGATCAAATCAGGCTCAAGCATATATCCCAAATGAAGAGTGCATACGGAGGGTTTTCCATAGGGTAAAGTGATTTCCTAGGGTATTTTTTCAGGGGTGGGTGGGGAAGAGGAGACCTTAGGAAATCAGAATGGAAAAACTGGGTAGAGCGATACCTAAAACAGAAACAGGAAAATGTAACCTGAAATCCAGATCATAAGGACAAGAAAAAAACAACAAATATAAAATAAGACTAAGAAGATTACCACAATCTTAGGTATTTTACTTAAGGTCCCAAGGAGTAGCAAAGCCAAGTCTTCTGACTTTCGGTCCCAGGCGAGGCCCATTCATCCTGCCCTGTCAGGGACTGTAGAGCTGTTCCCCATAAATACATTTCCTAGACAGCTGAAGTTTACTTCTCTATGACCTCAAAAAACTCCTTTTAAAACAGCCACCAAATATTTGTTTGCTTAGTTAGAATATGCCTAACATAATCTAGCCTTTTCTTAACAACTTGGCGCTATTACTAAGAACCAAAAATGCCACCTTACATTTTCACAGCATTTAGCAATTAGATAATTTACCACTTACAACAACTAAGTCAGTCACAAAACACAAAGACTATCCTTCCCATTTTATAAATGAAAAAATTAAGATTCAGGCCAGGTGCAGTGGCTCACACCCATAATCCCAGCACTTCGGAAGGCTGAGGCAGGTGGATCACCTGAGGTCAGGAGTTTGAGACCAGCCTAACCAACATGGTAAAATCCCATCTCTACTAGAAATACAAAAAATTTGCTGGGCAGGGTGGCACACACCTGTAATCCCAGCTACTTGGGAGGCTGAGGCAGGAGAACTGCTTCAGCCTGGGAGGTGGAGGTTGTTGTTGAGCCAAGATCATGCCATTGCACTCCAGCCTGGGCGACAGAGCAAGACTCCGTCTAAAAAAAAAAAAAAATTAAGATTCAGACAGATTAAGTCAACTCAGATTTACAAACTGGCAGAGCTGTGACTGGAATCTAGGAATTCTTGGTCCAAGTTTTCTCCTTCTGCCTCCCAGCTTTCCTACATTTGTTCCTGTAACGAGTTTTAGGTCAGCAGATTTTCCAGCTTCTTTCTGAAACTGGTCTCTATTTTTCACTAGTCAGCTGATGGGCACCTCAAATCTTCTAACTCATTTAGCTAATACTTCTCTGTGTGAAGGCCTGGAATGTTCTCTCCATTTCCACCAGTCTATCAAAATGAGCTCCCTAGCACCCAGGATTCAAGTTACTGTGATTTGCTGCTCAGAAATCTTTTCTTACTCAATTACACTTCTTCACAGGTCTTTCAACAAGCACTTAAGTGCCTAACTATATGGCAGATGCTGGGCTTGGCATAGAGAATACAAGGACAAATAAATCTGACACCCACCCTCAAGGGAAAGGCTGGCAAATGCAGCCTTCCTAATTAGAGGGAAGATACTATATTAGTTCTACCTGCCTGCCAGTGAAGGAAAGAGAACATCCCACTAAAGTGAGTAAATACCTAATGGAAATGAATTAATTGGATTTTTGTTGTAATACAATAAAAAACATATATTTGGTCTCTAGCCCAGCTTCTGGCACAGAGCTCCTAAAACTACTCTAATTTCCTGAGCATTAGGGGTGCTAGGTTCATCTTTTTTCCTAATATTTGGTCTTTAACCCCACTGCCTGACACAGAGCTCTTATCCCTTGGAATTTCCTGGCTAAGGAAACTTTTTTTTTTCCTCTAATGAGGTGACTCTTGGAGGACTTCTGGATGGGAGCTGGTCACCAGAAAGAACATGCAATGACTGGAAGCTTGGAATTGACGGTTCCATCCTCCATCCTCCAGGTAGCAGAGAGGGGCTGGAGATTGAGTTAATAATCGATCATGCCTATGTGATGAAGCCTCTGTAAAAATCCCTGAACTACAGGGTTTGAAGAGCTCCCAGGATGGTAAACATGGGGAGGTTCCTGGAGGGGAGCTTCCATGCCCCTTTCACATGTTATACTTTGGCCTATACACCTCTTCCATCTGTGTCCTCTATAAATACCCTTTATGATAAATGGGTAAACATAAGTAAAGTGTTTCTCTAAGTTCTATGAGCCACCCTAGCAAACCCCAGGAGTGGGTCAAAGGAATCCCAATTTTATAGCCTGTCAATCAGAAGTATAGGTCACAACCTGAAACTTGGGATTGGTGCCTAAAGTTGGGGTGTCTTATAGGACTGAAACTTAACCAATGGTATCTGACTCCAATTCCAGGTAGATGGTGTCAGAATTGAGTTGAATTACAGGATACCCAGTTGGTGTCCCCTGGATAATTGTTTAGTGTGGCAAAAAACATCCACACATTTGGTGTCAGAGTTGAAGTACTGAGAGTCTTAAGTATGTAGGAAAACAGTCCTGTCTCTTACAGTTACGCTTGTGATAGAAGTCGCACACTAAACTATTAAGGTTCCACAGAAGAGTGGCAGATTGAGAGATAAATCAGCTGAATTCTGGACTGATAGATATATAACTTTCAAATCAATGAGGAAAAAATGAAATAAAATCTTGATTAATGTAGTAACTTACAACAAAGAAAAAAACTTTGGCAAATGAAAATCAAAATAAGGTAGAACAAAGTTCAAATATGTCATTAATCTCATTAAATATAAGTAGATTAAATATAGAACTCTAAAACAGTTAAAAACGCCAATAACAGGCCAGGCAAGGAGGTTCACGCCTATAATCCCAACGCTTTGGGAGGCCAAAGCAGGTAGATCACTCGAGGTCAGGAGTTCAAGACCAGCCTGGCCAAGATGGTAAAACCTCATCTCTATAAAAATACAAAAATTTGCCAGGTGTGGTGGCACATGCCTGTAATCCCAGCTACTCAGGAGGCTGATGCAGGAGGACCACTTGAACCTGGGAGGCAGAGGATACAGTAAGCCAAGATCGTACCACTGCACTCCAGCCTGGGCAACAGAGCAAGACTCTGTTTAAAAAAAAAAAAAAAAAATCAGAATAATCTGGGGAAGATGAAGAAGATAAAGACTGGAAGGGGTGATTCAAAGGGGAATTTCTTAGATGCTGGTAATGTTCTATTCCTTGAATTGGATAGTAGTTATAGAGACGTTTTTGTTTTCTGGTAATTAATTGAGCTATAAATCTATATTTTGTGTACTTTTCTATCTTTATGTTCTACCCTTTTTTTTTTTTTTTTTTTTTAAATCAGGGGCTCACTCGGTCACCCAGGCTGGAGTGCAGTGGTGCAATTTCAGCTCACTGCAACCTCCATCTCTTAGGCTCAAGTGATCCTCCTGCCTCAGCCTTCCAAGTAGCTGGGATCACAGATGTGAGCCACTACTCCTGTCTGTTTTTGCATTTTTTGTAGAGACAGGGTCTACTTACATTGCCCAGGCTGGTCTCAAACTCCTGGGCTCAAGCAATCCACCTGCCTTGGCCTCTCTAAGTGCTAGGTGTGACCCATGGCACCCAGCTTGTATGTTCTACTTTAATTAAAAAAAAAAAAAAAAAAGTTTACTGGATTTGTCCATATTTATTTATAGATAATCTCATCTAGCTAGAGAAATACAAGAGTTAAGTAACCAAGCCCCATATTTCATCAAATCTAAAACATCAATTATAAGACACATCAGTAGTTTATACATCAACAGGAATTTAAAAATGTTTAAAATGTTTACAATGTTAAAATTTTACAATTAACTACAAGTTATCATCAACTAATAATGATTTCAGAAGCATTCAAATGTGTACCTCAGACCAACAAAATGTAGTATCATAACATATACATCCATAAGCAAAATACTTAGAACCCAGCAGGGAGATGGATAAAGAATATGAACAGGCAAATTACAGAAAAGGAGATAACATGGCTAAGGAGCATGTGAAAGAAACGATAACCCTCACCAGGAATCAGGAAATGCAATATGAAACAAGAAGATGCCACTGTCCACTGAGACTGGAAAATTTTTAAAACTTTATTATATAATGTACTTGGTGAAGATGTGGGGAAATATATACTGATGTCACTGCTAGTCAAGACATAAATGTGTGCCCACTTTAAAGGGGCAAGTTGGCAGTATCTGTTTAAATGTGCATACTGTATCGCCTAACAATTCTACTTCTTGGAATAACAAACGTTTATTTAACTATCTGAGAAAAAAAAATATATATATATATNTGACGGGTGCAGCAAACCACAATGGCACATGTATTCCTGTGTGAAAAACCTGCAAGTTCTGCACATGTATCCCAGAACTTAAAGTGCAATCATTAAAATAAAATAAACTTTTTTTTAAAGTAGGGTTCTAGCTTCCAGCTCTAAGGGAATTTGCCTTGGGTAGCCCAAACACTACGACGTAGCAAAAGGAAATGTTACTCTCAACCTTCCTCTATATATAGAATATTACAGCCTCTAACCTAAGGAAGCATCTTGGTTGCTGTTTACTAATCCTAGTTAAAGTTCATCTATTGTGGGCTAGGTCCTAAATCCTGACCTTCCCGAGTGCAGTAACTGTTATAGCCCAGATAACTTTAATGAATAAAATATCCTGCAATAAAAACTTTAAGAGACATACCAGCAAGAAGCTTCTTTGCCACAGGAGGGCGACTTGTTTCCTGTGGAAATGTGTTCTTTGCTGTGAAGGGTCTCCTCTCGCCCCTTGGTGATGTACTTGGCCATCTCTCTAAGGTCTTTTGGCTACCAATAGGAAATCTGCTCCACACTTCACTGAAACATTTTTTCATCTTTTTTGGTGACAGTTTCTTTTCCAAGAGAGACTCCAAAGCCTGCCATGAAACAGTCAATTATTTTTAGTTTATCTCACAAAAGTATACTTTTAATCCCAAACTGAAAGTAAGGACTCCAGAGAAATGTGTTATTAAATGGCTATCTCTGACAGTTAACAAAATCTTAATTTTAAAATGTCATTATTTAGGATATCTAATTAATTAGTATCAACAATATCTGTGAGTTCTTTCAGATGTGTAGCTCACTAAAGCCAACAGCAAAGAGAGAACGAATATGACTACTTTTAAAGGCATCCAAATCTTAAAGGATCATCATTTTAGAAATTATATTCTTCAGAATATTATCCTATCTGCTTCAAAAGCATTTTAATCATCAACAAAAATCTCATAAACTCAAATAGTCTTTGAAGTGGGCAAACATCCTATATTTAACATACATTTTCATGAACTAAAGGACACTTAGTAGGTCCAGTGGCTTTGGTCACTTGTCCAACACAACAAGAGTAGAAGATCTGTGTCTCACCTTCCTAAAAATGGCATTTTCTCTAATAAGTTCCCACCCATTCATTACTGGGAAGTCAGCGCCCAGTCTCCACCTGGTCGATACAGATTAAGGACAACTGCACACAGTCAGGAAGGTTTTGTTCAGAGAATAGTAACATAGTAAGAAAATGCGCTGTGAAATGGTGTAAGGTCACAACAGGAAAGACAACACGTCTTGCATTTTGAAAAGTAGGGGAGATAAACATTCTGTTTAAGTAACATGTTGGGCCAGGCACAGTGGCTCACACCTATAATCCCAGCACTTTGGGTGGCCGAGGCAGGTGAATCACAAGGTCAGCCAATATGGTGAAACCCCGTCTCTACTAAAAATACAAAAATTAGCCAGGTTCAGTGGCAGGCACCTGTAATCCCAGCTACTCGGGAGGCTGAAGCAGGAGAATCACTGGAACTTGGGAGGCGGAGGTTACAGTGAGCTGAGATTGCACCACTGCACCCCAGTGTGGGTGATAGAGTGAGACTCCATCTCAAAAAAAAAGAAAGAAAGAAAGAAAGAAACCTGATGTTAGAGGTACTCTTACTCAAGCTCAAAATGTGGGAGAGGGCCTAGACAGCCTCTTCAGATCCCTTCTAGGATTACGAAGATGTATACTCTAAATGAAGTTATTTCGGCCCATAAATGCTTCTTATGGATAAGTTAAAAAAGCATCACATGACTTGATATGCTGCCTAAAATTCTGAGGTCTGCATTTGACAATAGCATTCCTCACTGTGAGTTCTACATATACGAATGTAACCAATGAAAATCACAGACACATTTGCTTGATAATGAACCTATGAAGGCAGAAGGGGCCTTAAAGACCTCCAAGACCTAGTTAATGGTGGCAGAACTGGAGTGTCATTAATCTAGAATTCTTCTACAGCTAACAGCTTACTATGCCATACTAACATAAAGATCACCTTTCTATTTGCGGATGAAAATGTGTGGCATAGGGGAACTAATACTAGCATGGGAGTCAGAAGATAGAATTTGATCTCTAGCTCCCAAGAAAATAACTGTCATCTCTCCTACTTTTGCTTTTTCTAAAAAAATCTTAATCTGTACAACAGTAGTAAAACCAATTTCAAAGCATACTGCCACAGAAAGGTTCAAATGGCATAATTACATAGTAACACCATGCAAACTTCAGAGAACTATAAAATTAATGGCATATTGCTATTGTTGTCTTTGTCACCAATGAAAACTAAGAACATTATCCATTCCTGTCTAATACATGCCAGCTGAGATTTCTACAAGTCTCTAGCTATATCACCAGATTTGAGGCTCTGATTCCACATACTGTATCTTTCAGTGTTTCTTCTTTTCAAAAATCCATCTAAATTAAACACTGATATTCTAATTTAAGAATGTTTTTCTGGTTTCCTTTTCTACATTTTTTTCTTAAATGGCATGGGCCAGGGAATAGGACATTCTGTTTAGTTAATGAGCCTGGTTAAAGTTGTTACATGTTTTATACTCAAGTCACCAATTTTCAAAGTAGTGAAATACGATAATATAGGCTAGAACGTAAAAATAACAAAATAAAAATGAAGTGATCCTTGGGCCCTCTGCAAAGCTTTAATTCACTAGGTAACAGCTTTATCTTGTGTTCTCCATAAATCCTAATGAAACTAGGTAATAGTAAGCATTACTTGCAATACACCCCTAACAAAAACTGTAATCAATTCCATACCTCAATTTGTTGCAGAATGTCTATAACCACATCAGGAACAGAAGGGTCTGCATCCAGTTTGGCAGAACAAAGTGAAAGCTGGCGAATAAGGCTGCCCAGTTCCCTGCACCGAGCAGGAAGGGGGTGCTCCCCTCGGTCAGTAAACTGAGTGACGAACATGTGTAAGGCCCGAATGGCTCCTCGATGGGCAGCTGCCAGCCTAGACATTGCCCATGACTGGTAACAAACAAGATGGAGAAATTATTTCCACACTCAGAACTTCCTAACATTCACCCAGCTTCTAACAATATTTATAGCCTATCTTCTTTCTGTATAAAATGCTCTCTACAGTGAAAACCTTTTCATAGTAAAGGGAGTTGTAAAGTTTAAAGTTTTCTAGTGACGGTGTTTTCCCTACTCCTCCCAATTTCTTATATCAGCAGCAACAACAAAAATCTATTTTTTAGAACTTGTTCCTTGGAAGGCAACCATATTCAGAATATTTAAGGTGCTCACTCCCTCATGAACAGGTTTCCATAAGTACTGAAAATAACATTAGTGCAGAGGGCCTTATACAATACTAAGAAAACATTGGGAAATGTGATTTTTAAATAAGAATTGATCATAATTTAATTGCAGCATACCTTCTTAGTGTGTTTAATTTTATGTGGACTCAATTTATCCAACTCTTCCTGGATTTCTTTTACCTGTTTTATAAAAAGGGGAAAGAAGAAACTTCATACCTTTCCACTGATCTTTTTTGTAAAAAAGGATACAGTGATGTATCTAAAACATAACCATTATTAATTCAAGTCACTTAAAAATGAAAAAAGGCACCCAAAATACAGTTACTGGTTTCCAGTTCATGGTGGTGACTAGGCAGTGTTCACCTTCCATCCCTTGGTCCCCAGTGTAATAGGAATTTAGCATGAAGGAGTGAAGGTGGAGGTGACTCTAGAAATGGAGGCAGGCCGGATCATGAAGTCTTACATGCCATGCTGAAGAGTTTAGCTTTCATCCTCTAAGTTACAGAGAGCCACTAAAGTCTTTTCAGCAGAGGTCTGACAAGAGTCATGTTTTAGAGCAATCTCTACAGCAGCAGCATAGAATAAGAACTGAAATAGAACCCAAAAGAATACAGTGGAAAATCTAACTCAGGTATTTTCTTAAAAATGAAAAATACAGTTTTTGGTTCAAGCAGTAAGGCTAACATGTGACTTCAGTGACCAGAAATGAATAAATGGCTTGCCAACGTATAAGGCATTAAAATCAAAGCAAACACTTCTTAAAAATCCATCACAATGTAAAGAATATAAATGCCTGTGGATCAGCCACTAAAGGTGTCCTGGAAGACACTTAGCATGAACTCTACTCTTTGCTGTAAAGAATAATCGAATTAATAAGGAATAATCAAATTATTTACTATCTACAAGCTTCTAATATTATAAACATGAAATACATGGGAAACTAACAAGGTCTCTTTCCTCTAGCACTAGGGTCCATAGCTAGGACCAAGGGTTCAGGGTAACTGATCCCACCTGACTTCCTATACAAAAACATGTGCTATATAATGTATAAGCACCTTGGGGATGGGGAGGAGTGGCTTTTAATAGATTTTCAAAAGTCTATGACCTCAAAAAATCAAGAACCTCTGTTTAAGAAGTTTGGCCACACACACACACACACAGAGGCAGATTACAACAAGAATGTGAATTATTTACCCATGTGTTCAGGAAATTGAGCCTCACAAATCTGTCAGAACTCCTATGGGATACTCTAGCGCTAAACTGTCTGAGACAAAAGGAAAACTGAAACTCTCTAAGGAAGCAGTACACAAGGCTGACTGCACTACTTCTCCCTGAACTTTTCACACCTGCTGCTGGAGGACGTAGAGCATTCGGGCAGAGCGAACAGCTTGCTCCTGTCTCCTGATACGGACTCGACGTTCTTCATCTGGATCCAAAGCTTCTTCTAGTCTATCTGAAAATATTAATAGTTTTCCCCAAAAGTGGATTATAAACCTTATAATAAAGCTTATAGAAGTTGATTACTTACAAAAATAATGAAGTTGAAGATCTCTGGTTTTATTAAGAAAAAAAATGAGGCTATCATAACAGAAAATTTCATTTTTCATCAGCTAAGAACCAGCAGTAAGTGGACCTGTGTACTGGCTGAGAGATGGAAGAGACATGAAGACATTTACTCCATCAAGCTCCCCTACAGCCAGAATTCCCACTGGACTGCGATTTCATTGTGAGGCATCTCTTACTATTTTAGAATTCCTTATATTGAGCCAGAATCTGTTATTCTTGCTATTTTTTCAAAAACTCCTTATTGGCCTATTTTTATGTTTAGCAAGATTAGCTTTACAATGTAAAGAAGGTATTAATAAATGCCTGTTTATCAGCCACTCAGTATGTCTTGAAAGACACTTAACACGCTCTTTACTCTTTGCTGTTTAACAGAGAATAATCAAATGTTTAATTCAAAAGAGAAATCCCGGCCAGGCACGGTGGCTCACACCTACAATCCCAGCATTTTGGGAGGCCGAGACGGGCAGATCTCCTGAGGTGAGGAATTTGAAACCAGCCCAGCCAACATGGTAAAACCCTGTCTCCACTAAAAATACAAAAATTAACCAGGCGTGGTGGTATGCACCTGTAATCCCAGCTACTCAGGAGGCTGAGGAAGGAGAACTGCTTGAACCCAGCAGGCAGAGGTTGCAGTGAGCTGAGATTGTGTCACTACACTCCAGCCTGGACGACCAAGTGAGACTGACTTTGTCTTAAAAAAAAAAAAAAAAAAAAAAAAAAAAAAAAAAAAAAAAAAAAAAAAAAAAAAAAAAAAAAAAAAAAAAAAGAGAGAGAGATATTAAGATAGCAGCTTATCTTAATCTTTTTTTTTCTTTTCCTTTCTGAGGCAGAGTCTCACACTGTCACCAGTCTCATACTGCAACCTCCACCTCCGGGTCAAGTGATTCTCATGCCCCAGCCTCCTGAGTAGCTCAGACTACAGGTCCACACCACCACTCCCAGCTACTTTTTGTATTTTTAGTAGAGACAGGGTTTTTCACCATGTTGGCCAGGCTGGTCTCAAACTCCTAGCCTCAAGTGATCTGCCCACCTCAGTCTCCCAAAGTGCTGGGATTACAGGAGTAAGCCACCATGCCCAGCCTTAATCTTGAATTCAAACGACAAATCCTTTCTCTAACATATTAAGATAGCAAGTCTCAAAATTATTTGAGTGTCTAGAGTCTTCATGTATTTCTCAGGAAGCATCCCCTTGTACACACTGGTGCTCTACATCTTCGAGAGATTGGTTCAAAGAAACTGTTTCTGGAAAATTGCCTAAAGGAGATACAATTTATCTATTCCTTCCAGGACCTGGTTTTCAAATACACTTACACAAACAAATTCTTATACAAAACTTCAATATATTCCAATTGTCAAAGAAAAGACAATCTTTAATTAGTAAAAGTATATTTTATAAGTTCAAATTTTTAATATTTACTCTTTAAAACATCAAACAGGCTGATGAAGTGATACCCCGTCTCAAAAAAATAAAAAATAAATAAAAAAGGATGATATGGGAGTTAAAAAAGGAAACATCAAACAATGCAAAGAGCGTAAGCCTGTTTGGAAGAAAGCAGAAATCTGCAGTCAGGAGATGTACATACAGACGCAGTCTCATGAGAGCCTATATGTCTAATTATTTTCATCTCTTGTTTGGGCTGCATGGTAGGGAGAAAATCTGGATTCCTATATTTATATGAACAGGAATGGGACAGGCTTAGGTGGCAGGTTTTGAAGGCTCATTGCAGATGACTCTGATGCAGCACTTGTGTCAGTCTACAAAGCAGCATTTGGGAAGCACAAATGGGTGCTTCAGGGTTACTTGAAAGAGGGTTTGCAGCAAGGGGCTACGCAAACTATTATTAGTCCATGAAAGGTAAGGACAGAAATTTAAACTATACATTTATGTATTTCCATACCAGTTTGCCACTACTGTGACATTTTCATTACAGTTCACAAGGTATTGACTTGTGACAGATTGAAAATCTTTGTAAATAAAATAAACCAACCCAGTCCTTCCTCATGGAGACTTTGAAAGCTCTATTCTAACAGTTCCCCCGTATTAGGCCAGATCACCAGAGCAGTGGACCTCACGGCTTCATTCCCCTGGTAGCAGGGCTTCTATTCAAAGTATGTGGGGAGTCATGCCACAGGCTGACACTAAGTCGTGTCAGAAGAAACAAGCCACAACATTTCTGTTACTTTTATACTGAAACATTTTTGAATTGTTCATTATATAACACATTCTTTAAGAAGACCCACAGGAGAAATTTCTTTCTGGCCTTAATATGTGGAATAATTGTTTTCCTTATGCAATAGTTTTTTTCTGTCTTAGACTTTGTAAATTCTCCAGGTGATTGAAGCTCCCTTTTTAGCTGGCTTCTAGAAGCTCAGAAGCAAATTTGTGAGTCATCCCTAGTAAATGTTTTTCCTTTCTTATTTTTTCCTCTGCCACAATATACTCATGCACATTTTTGTTTTATCTTGTTCAATCACAGGTATTTCTTAAGGTACCTTAAATTCTTTACATAAGATGCACATATGCACATATGCATATATTAAATTGAAAATACAAAAAATAATTCTAGGCTGTGTAGTATCCTAGTGTAACAGTTTCTTTTGATGCTCAACTCTGTAACCCTTGCTGTCTGAAAGCTGGGCTTGATTTCCTACTTGTTAGTACAGTAACCCCAAATTCTCCAGTGGAACCAGTCTTCTCCTCAGCAGGGAAATGCAAGGGCCCTGAGAACACTGCAGAACTGTAGAAAAACATATATGATGATTATACTCCTTCTTTTCTACCCTGTGGTCAAACATTTTACACATATACCCACAACTTCCCTTGTCATTGGTGTATACTTACCTAAATACTGCCCAAGGGAGAATGGGTTTTATCTATAACATATATACATTACGCTTTTTTTTTGAGCAAATTAAAAAAATTATTTTCCCAGAAGAGGGAAAACATGATAGGATAATTTGCACTCAGGAGCCAGAAGACCTCAGGTTCAGACAACATTAATGCCACTTCCTAGGCTGGGCCCTCAGGCAGTGCACATTCCAAGGGCAGCCACAGTGAGGAAGTTCCTTCATGTCCCTCTGCTGGAAAGAGGAGCTGGGGCAAGACACGGGTCAAACTCCAAGCCTGTCTTGTCCTGAGTGCTCACACTCCAGTGAACCAACACACAAAGGAAGGAATGAAATTGCTGTAGGGGCTGGGAGTCCTGAAGGAATGCATTTAAACTATCTCACACTCACAGCCTTAGGTCAAAGCAAAGAATCAAATTTTTCTCACCTTTTTTAGTTACCTCTTCAATTTTGTGGATACAACTGCTCAATTCTTTCTGGAGTCGCTGGACTTCTAGCAGGCTTTTCTGTTCACTGATGTTTTTGTGGTCACCTATCCTGGGATGAGGCTGAAGTCCCGGATCATGGGTGGGTGGTGAATTTGGCATGGTAAGATCTAGATCTGACTGGCCTGGATGAGATGAGTAAAGGTATACTTTGGCGCCTGAGCTGGAGATTTCTACTTTGGATGGCTGGTGGCTGCACTGACAGACTGCTTGACTCTTTGGTTCCTTCCTTTCCACCCTGTGGTCAGGTATTTTACACTTAGTATGTCCACACTTCTGAGAGCTTTGAGGCTGACTTCTGAGATGATGTTCTTTCATGTGTTCTTCGAATTGTCTTCGTTTCACATCTCTTCTGGCCAGGTGGACGGCATAGCTAAGTCTCTCTTCTGATATGACGGAAAATGAAACAGAACTGCCTAGGTCAGGACCAACTCTACAATCTGCGTCTTTACAATGGTATGATTCATTGTACAAGTGCTTCAGTTTTTCAATTCTAATGGCATGTGGGCAAGAATATCGGATTGCCAAGTTGCTTGAATGGGTAGGAACATTCCTATTAAACTGCAGCTGGTTCTTTAAAAAGCAAATACAAGTAAGCAGACATTAGAAAAATTACCTATTGCACAATTGGTACATGTCTATAATCAAATTTCTAAAATTTCGCCCACCAGATCGTTAGCGCTAAGAAGTATTTTTCTGGCCGGGCGCGGTGGCTCAAGCCTGTAATCCTAGCACTTTGGGAGGCCGAGGCGGGTGGATCACGAGGTCAAGAGATCGAGACCATCCTGGTCAACATGGTGAAACCCCGTCTCTACTAAAAATACAAAAAATTAGCTGGGCATGGTGGCACATGCCTGTAATCCCAGCTACTCAGGAGGCTGGGGCAGGAGAATTGCCTGAACCCGGGAGGTGGAGGCTGCGGTGAGCCGAGTTCGCGCCATTGCACTCCAGCCTGGGTAACAAGAGCGAAACTCCGTCTCAAAAAAGAAAAAAAAAAAAAAAAAAGAAGTATTTTTCTGTTTTATTGATAGACACCACCACTCTCCTACACCCTTGGGTTCATCGCATAGCCCTGGTTCTATTCTGCAATCATCCAGTCCCATACTATTATCCTTCTGTGTACTAATGTCATACTGGGAACCACCTCTAAAAGTCAACCCAGAAAGATTCAAGTGACAACTGCTAAGTCCTTCAATTTCCCAGTTACGGACTTCTGTCCTATTTCAAAATGCCAGGCTCCAGCAAGTGGCCAATATAACCCATTGGAGCTTTCTTAAAATTTGCTCCAGGGATAGTATCACATAGCACACCAGACCCAAGCCGTCTAATAATACTTCTTCAGGTCTTCCTGAGACTTCATCTGGTGGCTGGATCCATCTTTTATCCTGCCCCTAAGAGGATCTTGCTCAAAACAGTCCACTTATGCTTTCTTACACAGGCTCAAGTTTTGGTCAGTTTTCCTCATAATAAATAACAAGTTTGTTTTGTTTTGCACTTAAACATAAGCATGTTTCCATATTCCTACAGTTCTTATTTTTCATGGTTGCATTTTCCAAAATCCGATGAATGGTCTTTTCATGCTTAACTATAACCTTATTAATAAACATTTAGATTGTACCAGTTTTTCCACTAATAGAAATATTACCTCAATTAATATCTCCATACATTTAGTTTTTTAACCTTTTAAAATTATTTCCTTAGGCTAAATGGTCTGTTCTAGGATTATCAGGTTAAAGGAAAGAAACAAATTTACGGCTTTCAATATGTACCCTCCTTAGGCCTTCCAGAATGAATCTGTCAAAGACAGGTAAATAACCTGAGGAGGATCCATGCCTACAAATTAAATGAACCAAATCCTGTGATGCCTTTACCTGGAGATGGCCTCCCCAGCTCTCACAATGAATGTGTTTACATAATCACATGCATCAGGAGTCACTTAAAAATAATCCACAGTGATAAAACTTCAGGAAAGTATTCTGGATTTTTAAAAAGTAGTTAAAAACCTCACTAAAGAAAAAACAAATAGATATCACCTGACAAGTACACAGACTAATGAACAGTGTTTGGAAAAAAGTTTTCTTCCAAAATTAAAAATAATCTAAAATATCTCAAGGATTTGACAGAAGTACTAGAAAAAAAAATATGAGTGAATTTCACTTTAAGCTAGGTATAGGGAAAGGCTTTCTAACTGACACAAAATCCATATGCAATAAAAGAAAAAAGTCAAAAGAACAGAAAACCTGTAAGAAAATACTTGCTAATACAAAGGGTTTCTATACATTGACTTTTTTTTTTAAACTAAGGTATAGGCCTGGTGCAGTGGCTCATGCCTATAATCCCAGCATTTTGGGAGACTGAGGCGGGTGGATCATTTGAAGTCAGGAGTTTGAGACCAACTTGGCCAACACAGTTAAATCCCATCTCTACTAAAAAAAAAAAAAAAAAATACAAATTAAAAAAGGTCCTTAATACATAAAAAGATGTTCAATCTCATAACACAAATTAAAAATACACGGAAATACCATCTCCTATCCAACTGATTAGCAAACATTTCAAAGTACAGCGATACATGTTGTTGGTAAGGCTGTGGGAAACAGGCACCCTCATAGAAGAGGTGCTGGTGGTAATGTAAATTGACAAAATTCTTATGGAGGGAATTTGGCAATATCTAACAGAAACACACGCATTCATCGGTTTTTTTTTTTTTTTTAATTAAAAAGCTTTACAGCAGGAAAGAAAGAAAAGACACTTGAAAGAGACCCAAGCAGGCAACTTGATGGACAAGTGTGGCATTTACCTTTTGACCCAGGAGTCTCACTTCTAGGAATTTACCCTGCAGATACACCTCCCACAATACACATGTACAGAGTTACTCAATGCCGTGTTGTAATTGTAAATTATTGGAATCAATCATAAGTGCCCATGGAGGAGAGTAGCTGAATTAACAATGGTCTATCCACACAATAGAGTAAAACAAAGACGTAAAAAAAAAATGAAGATCTCTGTGGCATTTCTATGAATTGATGTGGAGAGATTTATTTATAATACACTACCCTTCACATAAAAAAAGATAAGAAAATATATATGCATCTGAATCACTTGCACAAAAAGAAATAGAAAACAAAAATCAGAGACTAATGAGATTAGTTATCTACGGGAACAGGTAAGAATAGGATGGAAAAGCAAGAGGGAATGGAGTAGCAGATAACTTTTCTGAATACACCTTTTTGTATTTGGAACCATGTTAATGTTTCACATATACACAAGAGACAGGAAGAAGGAAATAAAAGAAATAAATGAATGGAGAAAGAGGGAAAGGAAGAAAAAAAAATCCATAAGAATAGTGGAAAACCCTCAAATAAATACCAACAGACATCAATAAACCAAGCTGAATCTCAAATAAATAATATAACCACACTAAAAAATGAAGATGAAACAACTTAACCCCAGTAACTTTTGAACATAGCATTTGGCCTATACGCCCTCCGACTAAAGATAAATGTACTCTAAACAATTACTGAACTCTAATTTGCAGGCTTCTTTTTTCACAGAGACGGATTACAATTCTGAAACTACTTTTTGTACATCCTAGGATTGAGCAAAAAAGTAAATGTATTGTGAATAACGAGAGCCAGCGTTCATGCTCTTGGACAAGGGAGTTAGAAATATGGAGTGTTGCATTTGAATTGGGGATTACCTGTGTGAACTCATGAATTTTAGTACAGACATACAGGCAGACAGACACAGACAGAGATATATAGAAGGAAGAGAAGAGAAAAAAAAAAGAAAGATGAGAAAGTGCAGAGAGATAGATATATGTGAGTGTGGATGTGCATTTATGAAGGAGCGTACATGTGTGTATATGCACACAAGTATACGTCTATTTCCTAGTTCTGTCCTCTGAGAAGGCCTAGAAACAGTGACACAAGGAGTACATCCAGCCCCAGATATTGATTTTCTAAATTTCATTCTCCACTGAAGAATCAAAGTGTCCTTGGATAAATGGTTAATTCCAGAGCTACGACAAGGAAAAGACAAGCTGAGCCTGGAGTATCTTTATATTTTTATTTATTATTATTTTTTTTTTGAGATGGAGTCACCCAAGCTGGAGAGCAGTAGCACAATCTCGGCTCACTGCAACCTCTGCCTCCAGGGCTCAAGCGGTTCTCCTGCCTCAGCCTCCTGAGTAGCAGAGACTACAGGTGCACATCACCATGTTCAGCTAATATTTTTGTATTTTTTAGTAGAGATGGGGTTTCACCATGTTGGCCAGGCTGGCCTTGATCTCCTGACCTCAAATGATTCTCCTGCCTTGGCCTCCCAAATTGCTGCAATTACAGGCACATGCCACCACGCCCAGATAATTTTTGTATTTTTAGTGGAGACAGGGTTTCACCATGTTGGCCAGGATGGTCTTCATCTCTTGACCTCGTGATCCGCCTGCCTCGGCTTCCGAAAGTGCTGGGATTACAGGCGTGAGCCACCATGCCAGGCCTTGGAGTGTTTTTTAATACCATAAAGTGGTCAAAGACTGATGAGATCATGTCAAAGAGACACTGGGGCCAACTCGAAGTCGCTCTCACTGGCTAAATCAAAAACCATTTGAACATCAAAATAAATATCTGCGTATCAAAATAAATAATGGTAATTAAAATAATAACGAGTCTGTGCTGAACTAAATACATAAGTTCTAGGAAAAGAAGGGAAAGTTCTTCCTTAACAGTAGCAAGGCAACTAGTAAATGTAGAAGGAAGGGTAAAATTAGAAATCCCTCTTAGCCAAACATCATAATAAAATTTTGATTCAGGCAGAAATGCTCAAAGTAGTTGGTGAAAGTTTGAGGTGTTAAAAAGACATTAACATAGTCTCAAAGACAAATAGTTACAAAAACCAAAGGAGTAACTTTACAGTGAAAAAACTAGGCAGATACCACCTTAATCAAATGATGAAAGTCAACACTGTCAGTGCTGGGACTAAATTGGCAGCAGGTGCCTCCCGATACAGTGCACTGAGAAGCACTCAGTATCATTCAGTGGTTCTCCTGCCAAAAGTTCATTACCTGAACATAATTGTAAGAAGATACCAGGCAAATCTAAATTGAGAGAAAATCCACAAATAACTGGCCTATATTCTTAAAAAAATCAATGTAACAAAATATAAAAACAGACTCAGAAATCATTCAGATTAAAGGAGGCTGAAGAGACATGCCAGTGTAATGCATCTTATGATCTCGGATTTTCTTTTGCTATAAAGGACATTACAGGGACAACTAACAAAATCTCAGTAAGGTCTGTAGATTATATGATAGTAGTAACTTAATGTTAATTTCCTGATTCTGAAAACTGTACTATGGCTATGTAACAGAATCCTTTATTTTTAGAAAAAAAATACTTAGAGGTAAAAGGGCATTGTGTCTGCAATTTACTCTTAAATGGTTTAGAAAATACT
>NW_016107430.1:5262454-5294054 GCF_001604975.1 Cebus imitator | reverse complement strand
GTATCCAGGAATTCTGTGTACTATTCTTGGAACTTTTCTGTCCATCTAAAATTATGTCAAAATTTACAAAAAAATTTCTTTGTACACCACGATGCTACTACACACCCACCAATGACTAAAAAGACAAGTGTTGGCAAAGACATGGAGCAACTGGAGCTCTCATACACTGTCAGCAAGAATGTAAAATGGTACCACTACTTTGCAAAAAGTCCAGTGGATTGTTGTAAAACTAATTATACACCTACCCCATGACCCACCAATTTCACTGTTAGGTATTTACCCAAGAGAAATGAAATCATGTTCATAAAAGGATCTGTATAAGAATGTTCATAGCAGCTTTATTTATAATAATCCCGCCCAGGTGTCCATCAATTGGAGAATGAATACATAAACTGTGGTATACTCATACTATGGAACAGGTAAAAAGGATTAAAAAGGAACAAACTACTGATACATACAATAACATGGATAGATCTCAAAAACTTTACAGCTAGTGAACTAAGTCTTAATACCAAAAAGTTAGATGATCCCATTTATATAAAGTTCAAGATCAGAGAAAACTACTCTGTGATGGAAAAAATAAGACTGGTGGCTGTCTCTGGAGGGGAGGAGTGGGCATTGACTAAGAAGGGGCATTAAGAGAACGTTCTGGGATATTAAATATCTATATCTTGATAGAACTATGGGTTATACAGGTGTATGAGTTTGTCAAAACTCATCGAATGTGAAAAGATGTACACACTGCAATGTATTCATCATTTCTGATGTAAAATGTATATTGAAAGAAAAAACAGTAAACCGTGAATTTGAATGTACAATATGCATGCGGAAGTAGGGTACTCAAGTCTGTAATTGACTTTGAAATGTGTCAAAATATAAGATGGATTGATGGATGGATCTCTAGAGGGATGACTGAGTGATAGATATGCAGTGAAACAAATATAGTGAAATACAATGGAATCTATGTGCTCACTGTAAAATTCAACTTTGCCGTATTTTTTAAGATTTTCATAATGCTAGGAGAAAAGACACTTTTGAGACAACTGAGTAAAGCTGAATAAAGACTAGTTACTGGGTAACGGGATTTTTTTTGTCCATTTCCTTAGGTATGAGAATAATATTATGATTAAGTAGGAGAGTTTATTTTTAGGAGAGGTATTCTCAAATATTTAGAAGTGTCATAATGACTACAACTTACTTTGGGGTGATTCTGCAAAAATTTTAGACACATGTTTGAGTAGGTAGAAAAACAGGAAAAATTGTTAGCAATTGCTGAATCTAGGAGGTGATTTCAAAGAAGTGTTGTCCTTTTCCTTCAAATTTTATGTTTGAAATATTTCATAATAAAAATCACAGGTAAAAACAGAACTACCTGGGTCTGAAGTACTGTGGGGTTGCTTCTCCCATCTTGGGTCCTAGATGCCAGATGAACACAGGTTGAAGCTGGCTGGCCTGGTCCCATCATGTCAGGTTACAGAACAATAGTGACAGCCTTGTCATCAAGCAATAGTCTTCCCTAAAACCATTCCTAAAACCAAACAAAGCTACTTCAGACCAACAGCATTCAAACAGGGGGAAAGAATAAATAAAACACAATGCCATGCTCACGTAACAATATACTAGAAATAGCCAACAGCAACCTCACACTGAGAGTGATTGCTTAAAAACAGGTAAATGACAGTTTCTTCCATTTACAAAAGCAACCACACTTTGGAAGTTCCCGATTTAAAAACAATAGGGCAACACTTACTATTTTAAAAATAATCTCTTGGGCCCTTTCCATTCTAAATTTCAAATCTCAAAGGTCTCCAATAAGACATTATTCCCAAAATAGAGCTTTGTCCTGGTAAACTAGCATGTTCCAGCAGGGTGGCTTTATGGACATGGGGTCTACGTTCACAGATCTTAACACTAGTGAAAAAGAGTATGCTTCACTCTATCGGGTGGCCCAAACGCATGTAACTGTCCATGACTCTAAGGAAACCTGTAGGATCACAATTCCTAGATTCAGGACAGGATCTGCCATTTGGAGAGCTGAATGATCCTGCTCAATCTTCATTTCCCTCCGTCTCTCCCCCGCCCTACACGTATGTACACAACATAATAGATATGAAAGCATTTGGTAAGCTGTAAAGGGCTCTACTCTTATAATTGCCTTGCCCTACTCTGAAGGCCTATAGCCTTTATTATCACTGCCACTCACATACTTATCACATGTAGTGTTGTCTCATGCTGTTATTTACCTATTTCTCACGTATATGTCTCATCTTCCCAGCCAGGCAAAGCACCTTGAGGTAAGGGCCTTGCCTTGCTCTCCTATTTCCCATAACAAAGTGTTTGGAGCATAGCACACAACTTAACGTGTCGAGTTAAGCTGATTTTCTGTAAACTGACTAGTTGTAAATCACTGGGTAATTTGTTCTCTCAAATAATCCTATAGTATATCAATCAGGAAATTCAAGGTTAAAAAAAAAACACCCTAATTTAAGCTTTTGAATAAATCCAAAATTTGCAGACTAGGTTTGCTTAAAGACAGGCACATCTTAGGAACATAAAGACAGCTGTCTAAGAGTTCTTATTTCTAAGGCTGTAGACACACAATCAAAAAAGCAGATGGGAGGAGGCACATGAGCACGCCAATCCCAACTGGCTTGACGTCATCACAGGTAGGGGGCGAAGTCTGCAGAAGGAAGTCTGCAGAAATGGGGCCCAGGTATCTCCAACTCTTAAATGGTTAATTCTTTCCCCCTGGCTGCTTCCATGTGCCAAACGCCAAATAATCCATTCTCCACTAGAAAAATACTAGGCGATCCCTAGCTCCAGGATGCCTCAAGTGATGCTACATACACACACACACACACACACACACACACACACACACACACAGAGTCCAGGGACACCCTCCCTGAAACTGTCCCCCTATACAAAGTTCTGGGACGCTCCCTTTCCCACTGCTCCAGTAAACTTCCCAATTTGTCCCTCTACAGACCCTGGGGCATCTCCACAGAAAACCTCTCTTCCCCCATCCTGAGATGCCTACAGCCTATGCTTTCATCACCCATGACAAACCTCCCCCTAACCTGCTCCCTCCCACAGAGCCCCAGAACGCCTACCCCAACTTCTTCCCTACACACACTACCGGAAGACCCCCCTCAATCTGGCCTCCTCCTCATAACTCTCTCCCAAATTGCTCCCTCTCATTCTGACTGCAGACACTCCTCCAGCCAGCCTCCTCCCACTTGCCTGTGGGAGGTCTCTGAAATGGCCAAGGCCTATGTCCTCTCTTGAAACTGGGGGTATCCCCACAGCTGTTCTTGTCCCTGACATGCCTAGAGCATTCTCACAGGCCATTTCTTCCCCCATAGACCTTGGACAGCTCCATAACTTGGTCCCGGGGACACAGTGAGAAGCCCCCACAGCCTGGCTGCTCCCAGCCAGTCTCAAAATGCTCCTACCTCCTGTCTCATCCTCTGAAGTCCCCACTGTGGACTGTCTCCACATGGTCAGACCTGAGACACCCCCATCTGCTTCTGCTCCTGAGGACCCAGTCACCCACACTGCAGCGGGTGCACGCCCTGCCATGGGAGGTCCTACAGCTGCGAGCACCCCCAGAGGCAGAGGCACCCTCCCAGCCTCGGGAATGGCTCCACCATGTCTCCTTCTCCACAGGCCTGAGACACTTTCAGAGCCTGTCTCCCCCTCCACAGGTCCAGGAACCCTGGCAGTGGCAGGCCCCTCAGGGGCCAGTCTCCTTTCCCATATGCTTGAGCCATCATCCCCAGAGCTGGTATCCCCTACCATTGGCCCAGGGAGCTCGGAAGCTGTGGGCACTCCAACAGCCATGGAACCTCTAGCAGCCACAGGCCTCCCAGCAGTCTGCCTGCTTCCAGACAGGCCAGAGACATGCTCAGAGAATGTCCCCTCCCTCACAGACCCCAGCAGCCCCACAGCCATGGACACTCCTGTAGTCTGTCTGCCTCCCAACAAGCCTGAGATGCCCCCAGAGCCAGTCTTCTCCCCCGTGGGCCCAGGCATCCTGATGGAGTTGGGCACCCCCATCCTTGTGGAACCCTTGGCATCTGCAGGACCACCTACTGTCTCTCTTTCTCCCCACAAGTCTGAGCCAGTTTCCTCCTGCATAGGCCTAGGCACCCCACTAGCTGCAGACAGCCCCACAGTCCCAGGCATTCCTGCAGTTTGCTGCCTCCCCGACAAGCCTGAGAAGCCTCCAGAGCCAGGCTCCAGCTCCAGAGGACCAGGCATCCCAGGAGCCAGGAGCACGTCAGTGGCAACAGGGGTCCTGACTCTCTGTCTCCGTCCCCAAGGTCTTGGGATACACCCAGGGTCAGTTTCTTCCCCAAGTCCAGGCCCCTCAGGCACCATAGGAACCCCAACAATCTGTCTCCTTTCCCATGGGCCTGGGAAAGCCCCAGAACCACTATCCTCCCCGCCAGACCACAGCTCCTCCCGAGCCACGGGCCCTCCTGAAGCCACAGATAACCTGGCAGCCTGAGCCCTTTCCCACAGGTTCAAAATGTCTCTAGAGCTGCCTGCTTGACACACAGGGCCAGACGCCCACACAGCAGCCGGCACTCTGGCAGGCACCTTTCCACAGCCTGGAGCACTCATCACCGTGGGGACCCCTGCTGCCGCACACCCGTGCTGGGTCCCACCTGCCGCCCTGAGTATGCCCATTGTCTCAGATACTCCCACGGCCTGCCTCCTCCCACACAGGCATGAGACATCTTCACAGTCAGCCTCCTGATCCACAGACCCAGGGATCCCTAAGGCTGAAGGCCCCAGACTCTCTGGCTCCCCTACAGCCTGCCTCCTTTCCCACAGGCTCAGGACATTCCTACCATCGGTCTCCTCTTCAAGCCCAGGCACTGCCTCAGCTGGGGGCAGCCCCAGAGCTTGCTGTCCATTCCACAGGCCCAGGGCCCTGCTGTGGCTCAGCTCTTCTCCCAGGGCTCCCGGTACCACCACAGCCTGGGGCACCCCTACCGGCTGTCCCGCTCCCCACAGCCCTGGGACACTCACACAGCCCATGTCCTTCCCCAAGGCCGTGGGTATCCCTGTAGCCTGTTCTATCCCCCACAGGCCTGCTGCCGGCTCCCCAGGACATGATGGCTGTGCAGTCTGTGCAGCTCCCCGTGACCCTGGGTGACCCCCAGAGCCTGTCTCCACCCACATAGGCTGTCCCCTTGACCTGAACCCTGGGTCACCTCCATATCTAGTTTCGTCTTCAGTAGCACAAGGCACCCCGACAGAGTGTCCTGTGCCCCACAGGCCGGGGATACCCACAGAGCCTGTCTCCTCCACAGCCTGTCTCCTGTGCCATACACCTGCGGCCCTCACAGAGGTAGGCTCCTCCACCACTGGGTCGAGCACCCTCACAGCCTGTCCCCTCCCCCATACACCAGGGCTGGCCCCACAGACTGCTTCATGTGCCAGAGCCCCAGGAATCTGCGGAGACCGTTCTCTCCCCCATTGCCCGGCAGCACCCCCGCAGCCGAGCTCACCCTCCACAGCTCTGGGCGCTCCCACAGCACCAGGCCACTCCACGGCCCCAGGCTCGCCCACAGCCTGTCCTTTTTCACAAGGGCCTGGGGCAATCCCATAGCCTATCTCCTCCCCAGCCGCGGGAACCCCCACAGCTTGTCCCCTCCACAGATGTGGGGCCATCTCAGAACTTGACTCCAGAGCCCCAGGCACACCCGCAGGACGAGGCACCCTTTCCGCCTGTCTCTGCCCACAGAAGTCTAAGGCTCTTTTGTAAGCTGCCCCTAAGCCCAGAGCTGTAAGCCCTGATGGAGCCCGAGGGAACCCCCTTGCCTGTCCCTTCACCCAGGGCCCAGTAAGACCGCCATGGCTTGTCTCTACCCAGGAAGCTCGGCCAAGAACACCCCTTTCGACGGGTCCCGCTCCTGCAGGAACGGGATGGAGCTCGACTCTACTTCCTTCCCCACATCCCGAGGCGGCTCTCATAGCCTGCACCTTCAGCCACAGGTGAAGAATGCTCTCATGGCCCAGAGATCCCGGGCGACCTTTTCTTTCGCAGCCCCGAGGACTCCTACCTTCGGTCTCCTCCTCCCCAGACCCGGTCACCCACACAGCCCCGGCAGGCCCCACCACCTCGGGCTCTTCCACAGCTCCGTTCACCCACACAGCCCCAGGGTCCCTTGCAGCCTCGATGGAGCCTGCGATCCCAGGAGCTCCCGAAACCTCATTCGCCCCGGTGGCGTCGTCGGTCTCCGCAGCTCGTCTCATCCCCCAAGGCCGCCGACAGCCCCGCGGCCTTTCTGCACTCACACAGCGCGTCTCCCACTCCGAGGACCTCGCCCGGCGCCTTGCTCCACGGCCTCGGGAGGTCCCCGTGCCCAGTCTCTTCCCCCACGGCCGCCGAACACCCCGCCCCGACCTGCTGGGCCCCACACAGCGACCTGGCATCTTTGCCGCTGGCTCGCCCCTGCGCAGCCTGGCCAAGGCCTCACGGCCGGTCGCCCGGCTCATAGCTCTAGGGCAGTTCCCTCTCCCTAAGGCGGCCCTGGGGGTAGTCTTAGCACCTCGCTCCCTAAGCTGCTCCACACACGCACTCACACACTCAGCTCCCGCCTCGCAGGCTTTCTCCCTCCCAGCCCCCAACCCATCCCACCCCCGCCCAGGCTCGGGAACCCGCCCCCAGTCCCAGGCCCCCCTAAAGCCTAGGCGGCAGAAAAGGTAATTGGGGGTACAAAGCGACAAAGGCTGTCTGGGTCAGGTCTCCTCTCCCCCAGCTTCAAGACTCAACGCAGCTTCCCAGAATCCCCCCTAGCCCCGGCCCGAGCCCACCTGGCCTGGGGCGAGGCGCGGCTACTGGGAGGCAGGCAAGGGGGCCCCCAACTAGGCCGAGCTTCCGACCGCCATCCCAGTCGCCATAGCAACAGGCGCAGGGCGGCTTGGGAGCTGTTGAAGCTCCTGAACTACGCAAGGATTTAGGTGTTGCAGGGCGGTAAGTTTCGCAGCCAGTGTCCATGGGGCCGGGGCTGGAACTAGATTGGGGTAGAGGCCTGGGCTTGGGAGTGCAGCTAGCCCAGAAAGAGCTGAGAAACGAGAGCAGAAAGCCATGCGGGTGCATTGTGGTCCTCAGAGGTTTCCGTACTCTACGGCGGCTCCGGCTTCCGTAGGCCCCGCCCCCTCTTGCCCACCCGGAAGCAGCCCCGCCCCGCCCAGTGGGCCCCGCCCGCGGCGGCCAGACGTGCACGCTTCTAGCCGCAGTTCCACGTCGTGCCGATGGCCCACTACGAGGAGGTGAGTGTGTCCGGCTTCGAGGAGTTCAACAGGGCCGTGGAACAGCACAATGGAAAGACCATTTTCGCCTACTTTACGGGTTCTAAGGACGCCGGAGGGAAAAGCTGGTGCCCCGACTGCGTGCAGGGTGAGGCCGGGATTCGGGGGCCCCTGTACAGCGAAAACGGCAGGAAGGTGGAGGCTACGGCCAGAAAGGGGGCTTAGTGGAGGCGGAGTGTCTTGATTCCAGGCATCCGCGGGGCAATCTGATCTGGCCCTGTCTTCGCCTATAAAATCCTAAGCTGCTCTGCCAAGAGCGCTCTCCTTTTTACCATTTTACCCGGATGATCTTGGAATCTGGTTCCTTAAAACTTCTCACTTAGCCAGTACTATTAGTGTCTTACAGGATGCGTGAGTTGATCAGCAAATGCATGTGCTTTCCATTGTTATGGGCGCGGTGGTGCGGGGGCAAATTTGGACTGGGATTTGGACTTAGAGCCCTTAATGTGGTTCTAAGACCAGAAGTGAACGCCTGACTTCTGTTGACCTCTTCAGTTAGCTGCAGGTTAAAGTCTGAGTATTTACCAAGACTGGGTGAAGGGGAAAGGAACACTGTGTATTAGTGCTTGATTGTAGAGTTAACGGGTTTATCTCAACTTTTTTTTTAAAGCTGAACCAGTCGTACGAGAGGGGCTGAAGCACGTTAGTGAAGGATGTGTGTTCATCTACTGCCAAGTAGGAGACAAGCCTTAGTAAGTGGCAATGTATACTCGACTTCACAGACATGCACGAATTGTAAACTTAGGCGGGAAGGGCCTCAGGGACTCACCCAGTTTTTCTGTTACAAGGTTATGTCTGACAAGTTAAACAATTAGAAGCTATTAAATACAAATTTAAAATGCCCACCTGAATTAAGTAAGGGTAATTAAACGAATTTGGTCTGGTGTAAACCCAGAACTTAGCTGGCTTTACTTTTATATCTTAGTCACGCTTTAAAACTTTGCACAGAGTAATTAATAGATTAAGCCATAGTCCTCAAGGTTTTTTTAAGTGTCAGCAAGAAGAATGATTACTAAAAAAATAGGGATATGTCAAATATTAAGCAAACTGTAATAAACCAAGTAAATTTTTTTCATGATCACTTTTTCTTTTGGAATAGTTGGAAAGATCCAAATAATGACTTCAGAAAAAACTTGAAAGTAACAGCAGTGCCTACACTACTTAAGTATGGAACAGTAAGTATCCTTAAATATGCTGGGCCTGTAATTCACTTCAAAACTCTTTTAACTTGCTCTGGATCCAACATTGTAAAGATCTTGACATTGTATCTTAATTCCACTGCGGTTCAGAGTGCTGCTGAGAGTCCATTCCTATGGCCAATCCCAATAAACTAATAATGTAAATATCTAGCTATTAGGTCTTTTTCATGGTAAGTCACTGTTATCAAATTCTATAACCAGAAAGTAGGCTGACTGATAATTCCTTAAAACACATGCATCAACAGTTGTTTTCTATGTAATTCATAATTCTGGTTAAAAGGGGCACCTCCTCTACTTCAGTCATGCCCCTGGGATCCTAAATTACAGAGTTGAGGGGAAGAGGAGGGTACTGGGCTTGCTGTCTCCTCTTTTAGTCTGTGGTGCTTCCTGGCATTTGGGATTTAAGTCCCTTGAGCCAAGTATGTTAGTGATTAATCTTACAGCAAATATCTTTCATAAAACTTGTTATAACTAGTTGATAGTTTCTAAATTGCGTAATTTCTGTCTTCAAAGATAGTGTCATTCAATGCAGAACTCATTCCACTCCTAGTAATGTTTTATAGGAGTAGTTAAGATTTAACTGTTCTCTTACAGCCTCAAAAACTGGTAGAATCTGAGTGTCTTCAGGCCAACCTCGTGGAAATGTTGTTCTCTGAAGATTAAGATTTTATGATGGCAATCATGTCTTGATTTCCTGATTTTAGTATCAATAAACTGTATACTTGCTTTGAATTCATATTAGCAATAAATGTTTAAAAAACTGGCATGTGTCTGTAAACAAGACTGCTATTAAAATACCCATGAACCTTTAGTTTACCTGTAATATATCTTCACAAGTAGCAGTAAAGGCTCAAAGGAATGTATTATTGAAAGTGACAGAAATGCCTAAAAGCCCCTAAAGGTACAGAGGACACCTTCCAAATCTCTAAAAAGATCAGGATCTTTTAAATTCTATGCATCTGCAAAGCAACTCATATTCCTGAAACCCCTTCTTTGATTTTGGAATATAGAACCTAACCTCACCACTGAAGGGAAGCACAGTACCTCTAATCCAGCTTCTAATTCAGGCAGTTTTGTTTCATTTATTAAAAAACAGACTCCTGAGCACTATAGGCAGTTCGTTTTACAGCTATCTCAATGTGCTTTACTTGGGATGAGGCAGGTGACAGGGGCTAGAGAGACTATATAACCTAGTGGTGGGAAGAACTCCAACCTGGGAGTCAGTCACACTGATTCTACCACTTACTAGCTGTGTAACCATAGGTAAGTTAAGTTACTCACCCTGTCTAAACTTCAGTTTTGTCTTCTATAAACAAGGTTCTGAGAATTCAAGGAAGCACTTAACATAGCACCTGGTTTGTGGTACCTCCCAAATCAGTGTTAGCTTTCCCAAGTGAGCACAAGTATTTGAGGCTCCTCATCTTTGTTCTAAAGTCAAGAGACCAATTAGTAATTAACCACTAGTTGTCCTGCGATGACTAGGTCAAGTGAGGCCACAGTGATTCTTAAAGCCATCTTGCAAAGCAGGTATACAGGTATCTCCTTTCCTGCAGAATTTAAGAACCTTTATGCAGTTCTTTCCGGTGATTTAAAGAGGTCACTGACTCTGCTACTCTCACTACATAGGTAAGAGTGGTAGAGTAGTTGATCTGAGACACAGTAAGGTCCCAGGAGAAGCCTTGCCCTACTATATGTCCGGAAGAGCTAACCTTAGAATTCAGTATACTTGGTAGCTCACCCCTTCCCCATGCCCCTGTGCCTTCTTTATTTGGTCTAAAGCACCTAACTTTTCCATTCTTAATCAGCCGATTATACTAAATTCTTAAAAAAGAAACATCTTAAAATCCATATGGAAATCAAAGTAGAACATTTCAGGTTTAACAGTGATAGTCTATTAACAATAAAAAGTTAGTTGGATTAAAAAGCACACTAAAGTTTCTAGGGGCTACCATAATAAAGCTAGATAGGAGAGGTTTTCATTTTTTTTGTCTTCACACACACACACACACACATATATATATATATATATATATATCTTCAGAGCCTCGTCTGTATCCAGTTTTTCATTTTCCCGATGTGTTATTTTGCTGTTGCTGCTCTGCCAAGGCTTGCTGAAGGCGCATCCGCTTCCGGGAATAGTGCTGCCAGTGTAGAATCTGCTGTTCATCAATAAATTTTGCACACTGGGCATTCACCAGCTCCTTTCGGAAGTGTTCATATTGGAGCAGCTCTAACATGTGTAAACACTGAGGGTACCTGGGTTTAAGTTTATAAGTGAATGAACAACATAATTTAAGTAAATAATGCCAAAGTCTAATTCAGTTATTCTCTTAAAAATGATCTTGTAGCCTACCATTTCTATAACATTCACTTAGTACACTCTAGTAGCATAGGGTTTTTCCCCTGCATAGTCATCAAAAGTCAGTGTTCAGCAAAATTTTCAAGTGAAAAGGTTTAAGTTCAGAAAGATTAACTTGCTCAAGACTACAGAACACAGTAACTGGTAAGCAGAGTGAAAATTTAGGCACAAACCATGCTATTCCCTTCTAGTGGCTTCCAAGGTGAACATGAACATACTTTAGTAATTATGTGTTTAATTGATAGTTACTGGTTTTTCCATCAATAGTGATAAAAAGACAACTTTCAGTTTGAAAGAGGACTATGCATATACATTGTACTCTTGTCCACAGGGGTATACCAATTCTGAAATTAGGTATACTCTAGGATTGGACAAGTAAATATACTGTGGATACGGAGAGCCAAATTTCTAGCTATCAGAAAAGGATTTATAGACAAGGAAAGGAAAAAGGCTAGAATGAACCCTGTGTTACTGAGCTGGTATTGAAAACAGCATGTACTTATGGCTTTTAATATATAGAGACATAGATATATGTGTGTGTGCATGTATACACATACATACATATATAGAGGTCTTGAGCTTTGTGTACTGAGAGGGCCTAGAAGCAATGACACTGTGGTACTAATGAACACACAGTGCCCGGTTTCCAAGGAGCAGGTTTCCTTGGAGAAAAGTCTGATTCAGGGATAAGACAGGGAAAGGACAAGATGAGCCTGGAACATTATGTAATGCCAGAAGAAAAAGTGCTAAAAATTCTTGGGAGGATCAAAAGTATTCAGGAGCCAACTTGAAGGGATTCCTAATGGCCAAATCTGGAATACTCAGAGCAAGAAAATACATAATTAAAATTCACAGAATAAAAATAATAATACAAAAGTCCATACTAAATGGATGTAAATTTCTTTAATAAAATAATAAATAAAAAACAAGGAAAAGTATTTCCCTACAATCGAATTCCAAACTAATAAATGGAGAATGAAAGAATTAGAAAATCACCACAATGAAAACTGTTTCTTCAAAAGCAAGTATCTTCAAATGATGCTAAAATTAATGGGCAAAAGTATATGTAATATGATATTTACATAGTCTCAAGGGATTTCCCCATAAGATACTTATTAAATATACAAGGAAAAATAGTAACTTGATACTGAGAAACCTAGAAGGTACCACCCTCAACCAAGTTATCAAAATTAATATCACCAGCAGTGGGACAAACAGACTTCATGTGACTATAGATATATGACAGATACAAAATCATTTCTGTTATAGTCATGGCAAAGAAAAGACCACTGAGATTAAAGGAGACTAAGAAAACAAGACAATAAATGCAATATGCAGGCCTAGACTGGATCCTGTACTGCATACAGCATACCAGCAGGACAACTGGCAAAATCTGACCTCTGTAGATTGGGTAATAATATTAATGTTCTGATTTTTGCTGATTGTATTGTTAAACATTTGGAATATCTGAGTGAGAAAAATATAGGAATTCTCTTTATTATTTTTTCAGGTATTTTGTAAGTGAAATTATTTCAAGTTGAAAAGACATAAACGCATTTAAAAGAGACAAAATACATTGAAATATAGGAAGTATGCAGATAAAGCCAAAGTTGTAGAAGTGATATGCAAATGACTAAAGTTTGGAAAATAGGATGCTAGAGCAATGCTTCTCAGACTTTAATGTGTGTGTGAATCACTTCTTAAAATGCAGACTGACTCCTTAGGTCTGCCGTGGGATCTGAGCTCTGCATTTCTAAAAAGCTCCCAAATGGAACCAATGCTGCTGATCTGAACACCACACTGAATAGGGCTTATAGTACCATGCTTCTAAGAGAGTAACTTCCAAGGTAGTAAAGGTTTGCAATCTACACGCTAAAAATACACAGTTGCTCTAACTGCTGGCTGCTTATGCTAGAATGCTGTATTCACACCTGCCCTGGCTAATTCCCTTTCATGACAGCATGGGTAGTTAAAATGACCAGGATGTAAGTTCTAGCCGGGTAGCCTTTAACAAGGTACTTAGCCTCTCTAAAGTTCAGTTTCTTCAGCTGTAAAATAATGTGAAAACCAAGAGAGGTCTCAAGTAGCATTTGGTCAATAACTAGAATTTAGACAGGCAGTGTTTGTATCAGAATATATTAGATGACAATAAAGAATCATACTCTGGATAGGCTGCAAGTCAACAAGATGAAACAGAAGCAGTAGAAAAGGAAAGTTCTGCATTTGGTGTTTTAAAAAATAAACAGAGAGAACTCAACAGCATTGATGAAAATAAGAACTGAAGGATTTTAGTTGACATTAATGCTCCCAGCAAGTCAACAATGTGATCCTCTCCCCACCCCCACCCCAAAAGTAATATAAACAAGGGTTTAATTAATAGAGGTGTATGTCCACATACAGAAAAGAAAGGACCTTTGGCCCACTGTACTCTGACCACATCTGAAGGCCTGTGTTTAGTTCTTGGCTGAACTGCATAAGGTACAACTGCCAAATATCCAAAGGAGGGAACCTGAACTCATAAGTCTGGACACCATGGCACAATGGCTGAAGGGAGTTGAGAAAAAGATATATAAGAGAGATGTTACAGTGGCAGCTACTGGTTAGCAATGAAGCAGGCCAAGTGGTAGAAAGTCTCTTCCACCAGGTGGAAAGCAGCTAGTAGTGACAGCTGCTCTCAGCTTCAGCCAGTTGTTGACTTGGAAGAGTTAAGATCTATGGCTGCTAGATCTTCCAGATTTTAAAGAGTATCTGGAAATCTGCATTTATTAAAACTTTCTGATCTTTAAATGTTGCCAAGCATTAAAAAAAAAAATTAAATCTTGGGCAGACTAAATAAAATGCCCAAAATGGGCTAATTTGCAATCTCTCTTGAATGTAAATATCTAAAAAGCTGTTGTCCTCAAGAGGGTATAGAATGGTTCTAGCTTAATCCAGGGACAAACAGATTGAAGCTACAAGGTGGTATATTATATCACAATATAAGGAAGAACTTTATAACTTCTGGCTAACAATCGAATCAGCTGCCCTTGACAGAGTAACATGGGATCAATGGAAACTTCCAAACAGAGTGTAGATGACCATCTGATCTCAGCAACATTGTGGATAAAATTAAACTTACTGGTGGCTAAGGCTTCCAACACTGAGTCTGTAAATCTACATACATACAACATTTGTTGAAAAATACTTTTTTAAAAGTCTTTTCTTTGGATTATTAAATGGATAAAAAGCCAGAAAAGATACAAATGGTCCTGCAGGCAACACAAGATGTATATGCTTCATGAGTCAACTGTTACTGCATATAGAAAAGTGACTTAAAGACAAGTTTGAAACATTTTCCTCTCAAATTTTTGTTTAAAAAAAAAAGTTCACTACTACTTTCTAACTACCTGCTTAAGACAAAGCAGGGGTGTGAGTTCAAGATGTAGTTTTTTGTTTTTTACCATTAAAAGGGAATTGCTTTCTGGTTATATGGTTCTTGCAACTTAGTAAGCTTTAACAGCAAAGTATCTGCTAAACAACCTGAATGGTAAACATACATATACACATAAATGAGTAAATACATGTGAAGTATTTAGCACTGTTCTTGGCACACAACAGGCCTTAAAGAAAAGATAGCAGTTCTAAGATTCAGGTAAGACTCCTCCAAACAACCCCAAACACCTTCCTTACAGATACCCTCTTTTTGTGTTCTAATTTCAGCCCATGGCTATGTTACTACTTTTACAGATTGTGCGTTCTTTGGGATCAGAAACCTGGGGAGATGGGGAGGTTGGTAAAAGACAAGGTCAGACAAAGGAGGGCCAGATCATAGAGGGGTTTAGCCCAAAAAAGAGAGATTGGATTTTATTCCACATGGAATGCAAAGCCATTAAAGGTTCTAGGCAAAAAAGTAAAGTGTTCTAATTTATATTTTTAAGTGATTAACTTGGCTTCTGTGTAGAAAGCTGTTTTGCTTTGTTTGGTTTTTGGGGAGGGGTAGGGGAGCAGGAAGGTAAAAGTGGAAGCAGAGATAACCAGGGAATAGATTACTGCAGTGATACAAGTTGGAGATGAGGGTGTCTTGTATTAAGGTGGCAACAACTAAAAGAAGTGGAGAGAGTCAAAATACATTTTTGCCAATGTGAAACTAAGAAATCTATTATATAATAAAGTATAAACATGCTTAGGATTATAAAAATTAAACTTACTTTAGATACTTGGCATATTCTGGGTCTTTCCAGTAAAGCAAGTATTTAAGATAATTAACAAAAGCTTTGTCTTTGAAGTAACCTCTTTGGGCAAGAACTGAAAAGCATTAAAAAAAAAAGAAAAGAAAAAGAAAATCTGTAGGTCAAACCAATTCTTAAACTATGATTTGTTACCCCTAATATAAAGGATCTATTTACATCACACTCCCACCACCAACACACATCAGATTCAAAACACAAGTCCCAATGTGCACAATTACATCTATACACCAGCATAAGTGTAATTTCATTTCATTGAGAATGTGTACAAGGAGACACTATTTTGAATTGCAACTCTTCTGTCAGAAATTAATAGCTACTCAATTTAATGAGGTGCTTAACAACTTACAATTAAGGTAATTTGGGTTGGCTAAACATTGCACAAATTCCAATTCCAATTGAAACCGAAGTCGATTTCCAGCATCATCTAGGAGACAAGACAGCAAAAATCATCGAAAATAAAGGTCACTGTATATAATACTCATTTGTGGTAAGGAAAGAATAAAGAAACCTGACTAATATTGAGATGGTCTTCCTAAACTGGGAGTGGATGGAGATAAACCTTTCTTCGAAATCTAAGAAAAAGCGGAGCCTTGGTTAAAAGGATTAAGTTAGAAGTTTCTCTAAAGTTAAAGAGAAATCATCAAAGAAAACAGCCACACAAACGGAGCAGAATTCCTACCAACTCGTGGGCCACTTTGCAGGAATTTTAAGTGATCACTTAGGTAAGCTGCACTAACTGTGGCTTCCCCTATTTTAATAATGCGTTGTAACCATTGTTAACAGTGATTAAGTTTCGCAAAAGCTACGTGCTGAATCCGTTAAGAAAAACTTAGGATGCAAGCCGAAAAAGAGACTGCAGAGAGCCTAAAAGATCGTGGAGTGTATGCATATGTGAGAAGCACCAGCAGCAGAATGATACAGAAGTCTAGCGACGATATTTCAAACACGAAAGCTCGTGAGAAGCAGAAAACCAACCAAGGAGGACACGGTTTAACACACAAGTCCTCTCTTAATCTCGCCCACAATGGGGAGCTGGTGGTTTTTGAGTAGCAAAGATGTGGAATAAACCAAATTAGGAGAACTACGAAAAGTACCTTAGCCTTTCTAGATGCCACAAGAGCCTCCTCTCCTCCCTGTCCAAATACGAACCCTACAGAGTGAGGCCTGAAAGGAAGCCTGGGGGAAGCGGTCTGGGCCTAGGAGAGTTCCATCTGCCAAGACTCCACTGAGCTACTCACCTGTCTCCATAGCGACGGCGGCGGCCATAACAAACCAAGAGACACCAACTCGCCACCAGCCCGACAGAGCAAACGCCCAGTGGCGAGAGAAGTTCCGGAAACCACGGCTCCCTCTTCCGGTCCCGGGGCATTGTGGGATATGAGGCCAGGAGGCTCCGCCCATCCCCGCCCCGCTCTATCCCCGCTGGCTCCCGAACAGCCAGGGGGCGGGGGCAGGGCCGTGGGAACGCCCGAGGGGCAGGAGCCCAGTGTTTTAGCCTTCGAAGGACCATGGTGCTTCCACGTCATCGTGTTGTGGCGCTCCCCCCTGTGGTAGTACAGTAGTTTTCCTCTCTTCTGCCTGCGGTGACGGTTGGTGTGTGGGGTGCCCAGAGGCCTCCCTGGTCCCCTCACGCCTGGCAGAATGGCTTCAGCCCAGGGGGCAAGCAGTCTTCGCCCCGGTGGGGACCGCCCGCTACGCAGAGACGTCCACGGTCCGCGTGGAGACCTCATCCCACCGCGTGGAGACATCGTCCGGATGGAGGGAGACCTCACAGGGCCGCAGCGAGGGGCCTTCCCTCTCCCCGTCGAGAAGGTGGCTCCCTGGCGTCCTCGCGGCGTCCTCCTGGCACGTGGAAGCCTCCTTGCAGCGCATGGAAACGACCTCCCGCCACGTCAGGGACCCTGCGGGTGGAGACGTCTCTGCACCGCGCGGAGAGCCCGGCCCCGAGGGCCAGGCCGGCCGCCCCTCAGAGAGAAAAAAACAGCCTGATGAGATGCTGCTTCCCAAAGGCCACCAAGGGGCCAGGGCCTTCGGCCAGGAGAGAAAGGCCTCCAGTTGCCAGCCAGCCAGCTGCCAGGTGGGCCAATCTTTTTCGGTTTCATGGAAACAGCCCATAAATCAATGTAAGAAACAGCTAAGCTGCGGTTCCTGAACACAGCCAACGTTTTTTGACCATCCTACGGCGTCTTGGACCAGTCGGCTTTTGAACCAGTGAATTATATTCACTTGAAGTCAGCACAAAAGGTTTTCAGGCCCAGGATGCTATATAAATCGGGTTGATGGACAAAGAGGCTGTTTGAGCCTCTGAGCCAGGTGAGTTTGGGATCCAGAGCCCTCAGATGACCTTCACCCCTTAGGAACAGAGACCAAACTGAAATCATGACCTGTGGAATGATTCCATGCCTGCTAAAAGCTTGAAAGGCAACAGACTCATAAATTACCAATTGGCCTTTGTTTATGTTTCAAAGTAAATGGTTTTCTTTTACCTGGCACCCCCATTCACACACTTTTTAAATGTAGGTTAGATGTAGTTAAAAATGACAGCAAACCCACCAGCAAGCAAAAATAATCTTAGAAGAGAAAGTGAAAGGAGGTCATTGAAACCTGACCTGAGGTTTGAAGAAGATGGACAAGAGTCATATTTACTGAGTACCTGCTCTGTGCCAGGCACTACAGATGCTCCTCCACTTACGATGGAGTTACCTCCCAATAAACCCATTGTAAGTAGAAAATATGGTAATTTGAAAATGCACTTACTATCTACAACCTACTAAATATCGTAGCTTAGCCTAGCCTACCTTAAACATGCTCAGGACACATTAGCCTAAAGTTGAGCAAAATCATCTAACAGAAAGCCTATTTTATAATAAAATGTTGAATATCTCATGTAATTTATTGCTTACTGTACTAAAAGTGAGAAACAACGGTTGTATGGGTACTTAAAGTAGTATTTCTACTGAATGTCCCTTTTGTACCATTGGGAACTGTCTGTATTCTGGGAACTTGGACTGTAGCAGTAAAAAAGGCAAAGACCCATCTCTAGTGGAGCTTACAGTGGTGAAAAGGCAGACAGGCAATGATGAAACAAGACAATTTTCTACTGTGATTGGCACTATGAAGGAAATATATGGATAATGTGATAGAGAATGGAAGTAAGATGTTTCTTTTGATAAATGGTCAGGGAAGGCCTTGCTGATTAGGTAACATTTAATCTGAGATGTATGTGAGTGAACAGTGATCTGGAAAGGGTGCATTCTAGGCAGAAGGAACAGCAAATACAAAAGGTGATGGAACAAGTTTTGAATGTTCAAGGAACAGAAAGAAGGCCAGTGTGGCTGGAAAGAGAGACAGGCAATTATATATACACGGAAGCAGAATGGAAGACAGGAGATTAAAAGCAAGCAGGGGCCCGTCCACAGAAGGTCTTCTAAGCCACAGTAAGGAGTTTGAGATTTATTCTAAGGTCAACAGAAAAATATTGGAGGGTTTCCAACAGGGGAATGACATGATGCCATTTACATTTTAAAAATATCCTTCTGGCTTCTGTGTGTAGAATATGGGACAGCAGTTCTCAACTAAGTGTGATTTGGTCCCCCAGACGATATATGGCAACGTCTAGAGACATTTTAGTTTGGTGGAAAAGTTGGGAGGCGGTGCACAGAAGGTGCTACTAGCACCTGGTGGGTAGAGGCCAGGGATGCCACCTCACATCCTACAGTGCACAGGTCAACACCCCATCCTCTGCCAACAACGAAGAACCACTGGTCCCAAAATGTCAATAGTGCCGAGGCTGAGAAACACTGACAGTTCTAGCAGTTTGAAAAGCTAGAACATGGTCCACTGGGGCAGCACCCCACTTCTGCACATCAGGATTGTGGTGAGACCTAAGAAACAGTCATGGAAGAGGGTTACCTCTAAAGTTAAAAAGAAGTCATCAAAGAAAACAGCCACACAAACGGGGCAGAATTCCTACCACTCGTGGGCCACTTTGCAGGAATTTTAACAGTGATCACTAAGGTAGGCTGTAATAACTGTGGCTTCCCCTATTTTAATAATGCGTTGTAACAATCGTTAACAGTGATTAAGTTTCCCAAAAGCTACGTGCTGAATCTGTTAAGAAAAACTTAGGATGCAAGCTGAAAAAGAGACGGCAGAGAGCCTAAAAGATCACGGAACATATGAATATATAAGAAGCACAAGTAGCAGAATGATACACAAGTCTGGCGACAGTATTTCAAACTTATGCAAGCTCATGTGAGAAGCAGAAAGCCAATCAAGGACACGCTTTAAGACCCAAGGAGGACACGCTTTAAGAGAACTCTCCCGTAGTGTCGCCCACGCCGGGGAGCTGGTGGGGTCGTGTATGACTAGCAAAGATGTGCAAACAAACCAAATTAGGAAAACTGCAGAGTACCTTAGCCTTTCTAGACGCTACAAAAGCCTTGTCTCCTCCCTGTCCACATACTAACCCTGCAAAGAGTGAGGCCTGGAAGGAGGCCCCGGGGAAGCGGGAGAAGCGGTCTGGGCTGAGGAGAGGTCTATCTGCGAAGACTCCAGGCTCAGAGAGCTACTCACCTGTCTCCATAGCGACCGCAGCGCCCATAACAAGCTGAAACAACACCAGCCCAACAAAGCAAAAGCCCAGAGGGGCGGGAGAAGTTCCGGAAACCACGGCTCCCTCTTCCTGTCCCGGGGCATTGTGGGATATGGGGGCGGTGGCTCCGCCCATTCCTGGCCCGGCCGGCTCGGCGCACGCTGGCTCCCAAACGGATGGGATTCGGTGCCCGACGTTGGGAACGCCAGAGGGGCAGGAGCCCAGGGAGGCAGAGTTTTACCCTCAAATGGAGTGAGTCCCGGCCGGCGCGGTGGCTCATGCCTGTAATCCCAGCACTTTGAGAGCCTGAAGCGGGTGGGTCACGAGGCCAGGAGACCAGCTTGGCCAAGATAGTGAAACCCCATCTCTACTAAAATACAAAAACTAGCCGGGCTTGGTGGCGCGTTCCTGTAATCCCAGCTACTCGGGAGGCTGAGGCAGGAGAATTGCTTGAACCCAGGAGGTGGAGGTTGCAGTGAGCCGAGATCGCGCCACTGCACTCCAGCCTGGGAGAAGAAGCGAGATTCCGTCTCAAAAAAAAAAAAAAAAAGGAAAAAAAGGGGGTGGTGTAGGGGGGAAATGAGTCCCAGCGTCTGGCACAAGACTAATGTGCAAAGCTAGTGGAATGAATTCGGTAGTCTATATATACCTTCCTCAAGCGCCACAGCAGACTGGATCTCCTTGCCTACTACACCCTCTCCTGCAATCCAACTTGTGAGGCCTGTTTGTGTGTGCGCGCGCGCCCACGCGCCCAAGCCCACACTTGCCTTTAGATGGAGGTTGGCTTCCCAGCCATCCAGACTTGCCCCAAAGTCCGTGGTACAAGCAATCGTAACTCCTTTCCCCACCTCGCCGGCCTGCTGTACCAGGCTTTGATTCCTTCTTCCTGCGTGTTTTGGACAGAAAACACGCAGGTGGCACACAGTAAGCGCTTAATAAATGTCCTGACTAAGCGGTCTCCTTGGAATTGAGGCGATGCTCCTGTGCGTCCCTCGTTGCACAGAGCTCCCTTGTCTGTAACCTCAGCGGTCACCGGAGCGGCCATCGGTCCTCTCAATTTCTCTATTTTAAAAAGCCGTTTCAAGCGCTAGCGCTGTTGGATCTCCGACTTTTTGGGCTTTATCGCCTGGGGTGGAGTGGCTGGTGAGAGGGAAGGGATGGGAAGCCAAGACAGGAGAACACTCCCGATTTCCCGACCCACATCCCATCATATATCATATCAACCTGGAGTTCTACTGGGTCCTGTTACTTTTTTTCTTCCACCAACCCCAAATTCCCATCACTGGTCTAACTCTCTTCCAGTTCCGCAAATCCAGATGTCTGTCCCAGGGAACTTCAAGGAAACTTGCCCGAGAGGTCCGCCCCTCTTCCCACCTCCCAGACCTCTCCTGCTGCCTCCCCCGGTGTCACCCGCGTCTCCTCCCTCGCTTCACCTCCCTCTACACAAGAATCCGGCCCAGTCAGTTCTAGACCCTGAGCATCTCCCGCTTCCTTGCCCAATATCCGCCCCGCCCACGTCCCCTTGAACCTGCTGAGCCCTGCTCCCCGCATCCCCACGCCCTTGCTCCGAGCTTCGGAGAAAGAAAATGCGCACGGTGCAGGTGGCCCCGCAACTCCACGGTGAGTGAACGGAGGACGGAAGGTGGAAAGGCGCACGCCTTCCTCCCTTCTTCCTTCCCTAGGGTGGGCAGCTGGTGACACACAGTAAACGCTCAATAAATGTTTCCGCTGCTCGATCTCCTTGGAGTTGAGGGACGCTCCTGAGCGACTCTCATTCCACACAGCTCTCGTGCCGGGAAACTCTGCAGTCGCCTGAGGAGTTGTCGGTCCTCCTGCTTTCTCGATTTTAAAAGCTGTTTCACACCAGAGGCCCCGCCACCTCTGCTGCAGACCTTCCAAGCCTTTCAGAAGCCAGAAGAATTTCTCCCTAATTCACTCCTGCTGCTTAACACGTTTGAATGGCTCCCGCATGTTCTCGGGACCAAACCCAAAGCCCTTGGGGCCACCCGACCTGCTGACCCCCCACACCTGGGCTCTGAGCTCCAGCTCCACGATGCTGCTGGCCTTCCCTTCCCCTCTGTTCCGTCCCTGCCTGGCACGCCTCTCCCCTGCCTACCCTCTCACTGTTCCTGGCTGAGCCATCCCCACCTCTAGGTCTCCGGAAAGGCTGTCCCCAAGCCAGTGGGGCCCCTGCAGGCCCTCAGCCTCGGGGGAGGGGGTCACACAGCGGGAATTGCTACCAGCACGTCCCGGCTTCACAGCGCGCTTGTCCAGGGCATGGCTCCGGGTTCCCAGCGCCCAGCCCAGGGCTTAGCACAGTCAATGACCACAGGGAAGAGAAAGTGAAGGAAGGAGCAACCCTTCTACCTGCTGCCCCCGTCCCCTCAGAACCGAGTCCTCTTTCTCTCTCTCCCTCCCTCCCTTCGCGCCGCTAGGAAGGACGTGGTCCCTGGAGGGCGCAGGGCTTAGCCGAGCGCCCCTTAACCAAGCCCCACCCGGGCTGAGCCTCTGCTGCCGCCCGCAGGACCAAAGTCAAGGTGGAACTACCGGAGTACCGAGGGCCGCTGCTGTTTGTAAAACTGAGCAAACGGCACCTCCTCCAGGAGGACGCCTGGTTCTGCAGCTGAAGAAGAAAGAAAGAAAGAAAGAGAGAGAGAGAGAAAGAAAGAAAAAAGAAAGAGAAAGAGGGGGTGAGGGAAGGAAGGAAGGAGGGAGAGAGGGAGGGAGGGAGGGAGGAAGGGAGGAAGGAAGGAAGGAAAGAAGGGAGGGAGGAAGGAAGGAAAGAAGGAAGGAAGGAAGGAAAAGAGGTTTAATAGAGTCATTAAACCAAGTTCCATATGGCTGGGGAGGTCTCACAATCATGGTGGAAGGTGAAGGAGAAGAAAAGGCACATCTTACATGGTGACAGGGAAGAGAATGTATGAAGAGGAGCTGCCCTTTATAAAACCATCAGATCTCCCAGGCACAGTGGCTCATGCCTGTAATCCCAGCACTTTGGGAGGCCAAGGCAGGCGCATCATCTGGGGTCAGAAGTTTAAAACCAACATGTCCAACATGGTGAAACTCCATCTCTACTAAAATTATAAAACTTAGTTGGGCATAATGGTGAGTGCCTGTAATTCCAGCTACTCAGGAGGCTGAGACAGAAGAATTGCTTGAACCCAGGAGATGGAGGTTGCAATGAGCCAAGACTGTGCAACTGCACTCCAGCCTGGGTGACAGAGCAAGAATCTGTCTCAAAAAAAAAAAAAAAAATCAGATCTCATGAGACTTATTCACTATCATCAGAACAGCCCAAGATAAACCTACCCCCATGATTCAATTACCTCCCACTGGGTCTCTCCCATGATTCAATTACCTCCCACTGGGTCTCTCCCATGATCCAATTACCTCCCACTTGCTGTCTCCCATGACAAGTGGGGATTATGGGAGCTACAATTCAAGATGAGATTTGAGTGGGGACACAGTCAAACCCTATCAAAATGTATGCAAATTATCCTTATTCTCAGTCAACATGATCATCTATGTAGCAATTCCCAAAAAATCTACAAAAATACTCCTAAAACTAATAAGTTTAGCAAGATGGCAGGATACTAGCAAAGAACAACTGAAAATCAAAATATAAAAAAATATATTTAAAATAGGTCTAAAAAATGATTAACTTAGGCATATAATCTGACAAAAATGTGTATAAGATCTGTATGCTGAAAACTACAAAACGTTGATCAAAGAAATGAGAGAAGATCTAAATAAATGGGAAGACATACCATGTTCACGAACCAGAAGACTCAATGTTAAGATGTCATTTATCCTCCAATTGATACATAGATTCAATGCACTCAGTCAAAATTCCAGAACTTTTTGGTAAGTATTGACAAGATGATTCTAAAATGTATGTGGAAAGACAAAAGAACTGGAATAGCCAAAATAATTTTGAAAGAATAATTTTGGAGGAATCACACTGCCTGGTTTTAAGGCTTACTATAAAGCTAAGTAATCAAGACAGTGTGGTATTGGTGAATGAACAGATCAACTGAATACAATAGACAGTCTAGAAATAGATCCACGTGTTATAAATATGGCCAGTGGATTCTTGCCAAAGGTATGAAGGTAATTCATTGGAAAAAGGATAATTTTCTGAACACATGATGTTGAGACCACTGGACATCTTTATACAGACAGATGAACTACAAGTCACATTTCACACTTTACACAAAAATATGTTCAAAATTAATTATAAATCTGAATGTAAGACTTTTAGAAGAAAACAAAGAAAACCCTTGACCTTATCCTTATTCTCAGGCCACATGATCATCTCTGTGGCAATTCCCAAAGAATCTACAAAAATAACACCAAAGCATGAGCCATGAAAAAAAAAATGTCAAACATCATCAAAATTTGGACCGGGTGCAGTGGCTCATGCCTGTAATCCCAGCACTTTGGTGGGTGGATCACTTGAGGCCAGGAGTTTAACACCAACCTTGCCTACATGGTGAAACACCATCTCTACTAAAAATACAAAAATTAGCCGGGCATGGTGGTATGTGCCTGTAATCTCATCTACTCAGGAGGCTGAGGTGGGAGAATTGCTTGAACCTGGGAGGCAGAGGTTGCAGTGAGCCGAGATTGTGCCACCACACTCCAGCCTGGGTGACAGAGGGAGACTCTGTCTTAAAAAAAAAATTTTTTTTTTAATGTGCTCTGTGAAAGACACTGTTAAAAGAAAGCAAAAAGACAATCTCAGACTGGGAATAAAGTTACATCCAACAAAGGATTTGTATGCAGAATATAAATAACTTTCAAAACACTACAGTAAGAGAAACCCAATTTTGAAATGGGCAAAAGACATTTCACAAAAAGAGAGTATACAGATAGAAGATAAGCTCATAAAAAGATGCTCAGCATCATTAGCCATTAAGGAAATGCAAATTAAATCACAATGAGGACACTCATGTGATTTGGATGCTCATGTATTTAAAAGGTTGGGCTAGACTGGGCTCAGTGGCTCATGCCTGTAATTGTAATCCCAGCATTTTGGGAGGTCGAGGCAGGTGTGTCATTTGAGGTCAGAAGTTTGAGACCAGCCTGGCCAACATGGTAACACCCCTTCTCTACTAAATTTTTTTTTTTAATTAGCTAGGCGTGGTAGTATGTGTCTATAATCCCAGCTACTCAGGAGGCTGAGGCAGAATTGCTTGAACCCGGGAGGTAATGGCTGCAGTGAGCCAAGATCATGCCACTGCACTCCAGCCTGGGCCACAGAGCAAGACTCTGTCTCAAAAAATAAAAGTAAAATAAAATAAATAAAAGCTTGACCGGGCATGGTAGCTCACGCCTATAATCCCAGCACTTTGAGAGGCGAAGATCGCTTAAGCCCAGGAGTTCCAGACCAGTCTGGCCAGCATGGCAAAACCGCATCTCTACTAAAAGTACAAAAATTAGCTGGACAATACCAAGTGTTTACAAGGACAAGAAGCAACTAGAACTCTCAGACCTTGCTGGTGGGATTACAAAATGATATTGCCACTCTGGAAAACAGTTTGGCAGTCTTATAAAGTTAAATATACTTTATAATATGACAACAATTCTTAGGTATTTACCCTAGAAAACTTCAAGTTTATATTCACACCAAAACCTCTAAATAAACAGTTGTAACAACTCCATTTATAATTGCCAAAACAGGCCGGGCACTGTGGCTCACACCTATAATCCCAGCTCTTAGGGAGGCAGAGGCAGGAGGATAGCTTGAGCCCAGGAGTTTGAGACCTGCCTGGGCAGTATCGCAAGACCCCGTTCTCTACAAAAAGGGGGGGTGACAAAAAAGACAAAATATATATATAACTTCCAAAACAGCAACAACAAACAACTGGAAACAACCCCTTATCATTCAATGGTGAATGGATAAACATAATATTCCTCAGTGATAAAAAGCAATGAACTATTGATACATGCAACCACTTAGATGAATCTCGAAGGCATTGTTGAATGAAAGAAGCTAAATCCCAAAATGTCACATACTGTATGATTCCATTGACATGACATTCTTAGAAGGACAAACCTCTAGTGATACAGAACAGATCAGTGGTTGCCAAGGCCTAGGGATGGGATGGACAGTGTGATTACAAAGAGGTAGCATGAGGGGTTTTCAGAGGTAATGAAACTGTTCTTTATCTTGTGGTGCTTACATAAACCAACATAAAATTCATAAAACTGTGACCAGTCACAGTGGCTCACACCTGTAATCCTAGCATTTTGGGAGACCAAGGTGGGAGGATTGCTGGAGTCCAGAAGTTTGACACCAGCCTGGACAACATACTGAGACCCTGTCTATATCAAAATAAAAAAATTGTTTTAATTAGCCAGGTGTGGTGGCAGCCTCCCAGTGACATAGGAGGCTGAGGTGGGGGGATTGCTTGAGCCTGGGAGGTCAAGGCTGCAGTGAGCTATATTCATACTACTGTGCTCCAGTGACAGAGCAAGACCTCATCCCCCCAAAAAAAAAAAATTATAAAACTCTCTACCAAAAAAGTCAACTTTACTGAACGTTAATTCAAAATTAAAATTAATGCATAAAGCTGTAAAGACAAAGATATTTTCAGATATGCCAGGTTTTAAAATTTTACCTCCTGGAGCATCACACACTGGGGTCTGTTGGGAGCTAAGGGAGGGACAGTGGGGGTGGGGAGGTTGGGGAGGGATAACATGGGGAGAAATGCCAGATATAGGTGATGGGGGGAATGGAGGCAGCAAACCACATTGCCATGTATGTATCTATGCAACAATCCTGCATGATCTGCACATGTACCCCAGAACCTAAAGTACAATAAAAAAAAAATTTACCTCCCACACACTCTTTCTCCAAAAGCTACTGAAAGATGTGCTTTTGTGATGGCGTGATGAAGAGAATAAACAAGAAGAAGGAAAACACTGGATCCAGACATGAAAATCAACACAAAAGGAAAATGACGGAAAATTCTTGAGCAATGGTGAAGACAAGTGCCAGGAAGACAGCTGTACAGTGTGTCTAAGAAGTAACCTGTCTGATTTGTAGTAGGATGACAGACAGTTCCCAGAGGATTGATATCAAGAGAAAAGCAGAACTGATAGATCATTTGGGGTGGCTGAACAAAAATTCAAAAAGACTTCCAGTTCTGGTGGAAAATTTCATAACACAATAGTATGTGGAAAACAACACAAACAACAAAAAAGAGGCAATCATTAACTTCAGGAAATAAAAAAGTTACAGTGTAATTATAGTACAGTATATAACTCACCTATCTATGTTAATTGCATTATCTTGATAATATAAACACTAAACCAATGGCATACCAAAGATGGATGGTGAGGGCAGCCTGCCTCAAGTGCTGGCAGTAAGAAGTGCATTACTGAGGGTATCTTTGAAACAATCACAAAACTAGAAGTCAGTCTGGTTTTCATTGTCACTTGCACTAGCAATTCTAAATAATGTCAATTATAAGATTCTTAAAATTTTTTGTTTGTCTAATTTATAATTCATAAGTAATTACTGAAGTTACTCTTGAGCTTTAACATTATATTTGCGAGCTTCAAATGAACACATTCTTATTATTTATTCTTTAATACGCATTTTATATTTTACCTGAAAGCTAATTGAGCAATGCCCAGTTGTACATTCCGTCTCCAACACACACAGATTCAGCTACAGGCAATTGTTTGGAGTAAATTTATAATAGTCCAGAATCACTGTATATCATATATGAACAAAACCTGGTATTAACCCACCAAAAATATTATACTGTACCTTTTTCTTTGCACTGTTCATGGTTTTAAACTCCTGGTTGCACAGGATGACAAGCCAAAGTAACTCAAGTTCTGTTTCTTTGCTATTACAATACTGTGCTTGCATTTTTTTCTAACCTTATCTAAAACTTTCTCTTTCTATCCATTTATTCTTCTTTTGTTTATAGGCATAGAAAGATATTTGAAATAATACCAGTTACTGTCTTTACCATTCTAAAATACTGATTTTTTTTTTCTTTTTCACATATAAACAACTCTGAAATCTAGTAACCAGATAATGACTGACAGTCAGGTGGCAACCATGAAGTAGTTGTCATTGCTGACACCTTCTGGTAAGATCAAGCAAGTGCCAGCATCAAAACTTAAAGCAGTACCTTAGAAATAAAGTCCAGAGACAATAGCTGAGCACTCTTTTAAGAAATGCTGCAGGCCGGTTGCGGTGGTTCACACCTGTAACCCCAGCACTTTGGGAGGCCAAGGCAGGCGGATCATGAGGTCAAGAGATCGAGACCATCCTGGCCAAGATGGTGAAACCCTGTCTCTACTAAAAATACAAAAATTATCTGGGTGTGATGGTGGGCGCCTATAATCCCAGCTACTCAGGAGCCTGAGGCAGGACAATCACTTGAACCCTGGAGGTGGAGGTTGCAGTGAGCTGAGATGGTGCCACTGCACTGGACAACAGAGTAAGGCTCCATCTCAAAAAAAAAAAAAAAAGAAAAAGAAAAGAAATGCTGCATTATTAATACTCTTGATGTACAAAGGATATTTTATTCACACACAGACACTACTTAGTCAAAGAGTGATTCAGAAGAGTTGAATGCTAAATGTGAAGATGTTTTAGAAATATATTGGACCAATTTATTTCTCATATTTTTTGTTTATGTTTGTATATGAGTAAAATGCTACAAAATATATATTTATACAGGTTTAAAATAGTTATTTTAATAAAAACTCTAAGTTATATAAAGCATTTTATTATGGTTTAGGTTTTTTTAGTGATACAAAAAATAATTTGAAGTATAATCAAAACCTAGATTTGATGAACTATCATATTTCTGAGTGGTAGAACTGGGTGGTTTGTTTCTTCTTTAAACTTTTCCATATGGCTTAATTTTATAATATGCTATGAGGAATATTACAAATAGTATATATTATTATATACAAAATATAGACAATGTATTATATAGGACATAAAATATGTAATTTACTTATATACCATACATATTACATAATGAATATGTAATAAATATGTAAAATTTTCCATATAGCTTAATTTTATTATGAACTCTTTGATATAACTGGTATTTCATTTGAGCCATCTTGATATTGCTCTCCCAATATTGTTCATACTCATTCAGCTTTGCTTAGCTTCATGTAAAAATTTCTCCCTATTCTTCAGCTTTACAGTATTTTGGCCATGGTCTAGGTCTAGGGTGGTTTCCTTCATGATGGAAGTGAAATATGAATATTTCAAAGCCAAATAACTCCCTGACATTCTCTTGGGGCTGTGCCTTTCTAAGAGCCTCTGTGTATTCTCTCCCCAACCCTGTATCCTATATTCCTCTACCTTCTTCTTCCATACCTATTTCAGGATCTCTGAAAGATGCTGGACACAAGTCACCAATGTTCTTGTGTTAGAAGCAGCATTCATGTCCTAAAGATCAAGGGTGATGTTTCAGGACCATGGACAGTAGCACATGGCTAGGGATGCCTAAACCAGCTCCCAACATTCACCTCACCCTACGAGTCCCTCCAGAGGGCCCATCAAGGCTGGCAGTGGACATGTTGCAGGTTAAATCCATGGTCTTCCTCCAAATCAGGCTTAGAAAACTCCTCCCAACAAAATATCACATAGTAGGCACTGAATAAATTTTTGTTGAATTAACAAATTTATTACAGCAAAGGGTTATACCTATGTGCTCAATTCACCCAACAAATATTTATTTAAGCCCCTATTGTGTGACACGCATGGACCTTTCAGACAGTATGTTTTGTGACTGAGTTCCTTGTTTCATGGTGTGTGGCTGGTGTCTTATGAGTACGACAGCAGGCGCTACATAGGGCTGCTTCCTGCTTGCATCTCCAGTAGAAAGTGAAGTCTAATACAGTTTTTCTTCTTTTCTTCTGTTAGAATTCTGGACTCCTTGTTTGTCCATCAACACTTCTTCTTCTCTCCTGATTTCTGTCACTCTCCCTAGAACCTAATACATCAGATAATACAAATAAGGTCTTTCTTTCCTATCTTCATTCCCAGCCCTACAGCACCAAACATTTCAGATAGTGTACTCTGCAACCAAATCTTTCCCCACTCCTACTCCCATTTCCATCTCTCTCCCTAGAGCCTAAAACATCAGAGAAGCCAAATAAGGTCTTTCTTCCCTGTCTTCAATCCCAGCCCTACGGCACCTAACATTTCATATTTTGTACTGTGCAACCAAATCTTTCCCCAGTCCTATTTCCACTTCCATCCCTACTCCTTAAACAAGTACAAGTGTCTTAAAGGAAAAAAAGCACTGCTTTTTGTCATCATCTTTTCTGAAGTACCTAGCACAGAGCCTGGCTTGTAGTTGTGTATCAGTAAATAAATGACTCAATCAATCAATGAGAATAAAAGCCCTATGAGGGTGGGAACTTTAGACTGTTTTATAACATATTAGACATTCAATAAATATATGTTCAATTAATTGATTAATAAATTAACATATTATCTGTGATCAATATCACGGAGAAAGGTTAGGCTTATCTGCTTATTAATTCGGCCAGCAAATATTTATTAAGCATCTGTCATGCATTGTACACCAAGAATATAACAGACAAAAACCTTTGCCCTATTGGAACTTACATTCTAGTGGGGGAATAGACAAGGAACAAGTAAATACACAGAAAAACAGAATAATATAATTTGAGAGTGTGGGCAGTGAGATAAAGAAAGCAACGATGAACAGTGGTGGTGATTTCAGGTCACTGGTTCAGGAAGGGCCTCTCTGAAGGATGGCGACTGGGCAGAGACCTGAATGTGGTGAGGGAAAAGCAACGCTCAAGGGAAGAGGGTCTCATGCAGAAAATCAAGTTCAAAGGCCCTGGGCTGGAATGAACGTGGTATGTTTGAGGAACACAAGAACCCAGCGTAGCTGTAGGGACTGAGAGTGGGGGAGAGTGATAAAAAATGAAGTCAGTGAAATCATGTTAATTATTCACATATTAAATTACAAATCAGCTCTGACCCTCAAAAAAACCCAAAAAATATAAAAGGTTACATAGTAAAGTATCCCTCCCATCCATGTCCCCCTGCCATTTAGTTCTCTTCCCGATAGGCATCTAATGCCATTGGTTTCTTATGTGTCCTGTGCATATATAAACAAACACATACATTTGTATGTCAATCTTTCTCTTTTATAGAAGTAGTAGTATACTGTATGCTGTTCTATACTGTGCCCTTTTCTCTTAATATAGCTTGAAAATCTTCCTAAATACTTTGTTTGCAACTCTGTGTATTGTCAGGATGTCCTGTAACTTGTTTAACCAATCCCCTACTGGTGGGTAATTATATTTTTAATCTTTTGCTATAATACAAAAACCCACCACAAGCCTTTAGACCTAAAGGTAAGGCTTTGGAGTAAGATCAACCAGGATTCAAATTCTGGTTTTTACTTAGAAGCTAAGTGACTTTGGGATGCTACACACTCTCTGCTCTCTGTTTCCTCACCTGCAAAATGAGGATCATAATACTATCATGACACCTTTTGGGGAGGACTACATAGGAAGATGTATGTGAAGTGCTCAGCACAGTACCTAGCCCAAGAGAGTAATATTATCTTAACAAAATTCACCACATACCAAGTGCTGCTGTGTACTGGGCTCCAAGCTGAGAATTCACATGTTATCTCATTTCATCTTCACAACCCTAAAAGGTAAGGACTACTATTTCCACATTTACCAAAGAGTAGCTGAGAGGTTAACCAATATGACCCTCAAGTCCTGGAGAAGCAGAAGAATCAATCAAAGTTTCCTGACAGCAGAGACCTGCTCTGAACCATTACATCCATCTGCTGGAGCTCAACAAATGTAGCTACCATCATCACCATTATCATCACTGTCACCATCACCA
>NW_016107430.1:5250784-5261247 GCF_001604975.1 Cebus imitator | reverse complement strand
GATACCACCACTATCACCATCATCACCATCATCACCATCATCATCACCCTTGCCATCACTATCACCATTGTCATCATTGCCATTACTTGCTTTAGGCCCATTAATCTCTAGCTTGGCTTGTGCCTACCTTTGCCTTCAGATTCCCAAGCAAGTGGTGCAAATTTTTCCAGAAACAATTGTTTTTTGCTAATTTCAGGCCATTGTTTCTTCTGATGTTTGCTACCTGTACATGCATGTGTGTGTGTACAGACACACACACTCCACTCAGGCAGACCAAGGGGTGTTTATTACCACACAGCATCCTTTGGGGATGGTCCACATGTCATCATTGTCTTGGCAACATCAACAGCACAGGCAGCTGAGCAAAGTGAGGTGAGTGGGGAGGTTGGTCTCAGCAGGCTGTAGCCCATCTCTCCCACTCCCCACCCCCACCACTAGAAATAGTAGATAGAGAAGAAAAAGAATAAAAATCAGCAGCCAGCTAGTGATTGTCTACCACATGAAAACAGGAGCGCTTTATATGTTATCACAAATCCTCAAGATAGGTGCTCTCTACTCCCTTTTACAGATAAGGAACCTGAATCATAACAGAGCTCCTAGTTCCTCCCATCAAGAGCTGAAGTCCATTTATCAACCCCTTGGATCTGGGTGGGTCATTGTCTTTGGACAAAGAGACAATAGCAAAACTGATTCTAGAACAGAAGCGAAAAGTGCTCATCACAAGGGCTTGCTCTCTTGTGCTCTAGGAACCCTCAAGTCCATGCTAGCCTGCTGGAGGAGGAGAGGTAGGTGGTCCAGGTACTTTCTTCTCTCCAGTCAACAGCCAGCAAATGCCCAGGAAACAAAGCCATCTCACTGATGTGCAGCTGACTGCAGGCCCAGGAGTGAGCCCAGCCACAGCCAGCAGAATTGCTCAGCCCAAATCGCCAACCTGCCAATCATGAGTAAATAGATGGCTGCTGTTGAAAGCTGTAAAATCAAATGATGGGCTTAGGTTTTGCCCAAGATGAAGTAACAAGAACCAGATTTATCTTCCTGCCTGAAACAGCCAAAATAACAAGGCAAGAATCTGGACACTGGGAGGATCACAAAGGATGGGATGTGAGAGACAGAGAAACCATATGAACTCTACAATGGCCCCAGCTCACAGCCCAGAAAAACGTTTCCAGACCACAGTACAGACAGGGGGAAGCCAGGTGGAGCCAAGGAGCTTCTGAGTTGAGGGGACACAGCAGAGTCCCAGGAAATCAAGGTTGCCAGAATTCTTAGAACAGAGTACTGGGGAGGAGAGGGCTACACAGAGAGCCCCAGAGATGTGCAGAGGGTCCCTGTCAAGTATTCAGCAGTGTACTCATCAGCACGTGTGTGTGAGGAAACCACCCGAGGTCCTTCTGAAGGGAGGAGAGAACAGTGCCCAGGACTCACACAGAGCCAGAAACAGTGCCTGCTGCCTCCAGCCAGACTGGAAAAGCTCATAATTCACAGAATAGAATATGCCGGAAAGCCATGCCTCAATAGTGGCGAATAATTAGTCCTAGACAGAACACTCCTTCGAAGCTACCTAACTAAAGCAAGACTGAAAAGGATCAGACTGTTTCCAAATAACTGCATCCCAGAAAATCTAACTGATATAGAAACTAAAACATATGAGTGCTCATTTATAGTCCAGCAACTTTAAATATATGTAAGCATTTTACATATAGTACTACATTTATATTACTTTATTTACAACAATGCTCTGAAAGAGCTGCTATTAATCATCTCCATCGTAAAGATGATAGTCTGTACATAGAGATACATACAGGGTACCTGGCACATAGCATGTTCAATAAATAAATGCTTTTTCCTTCAACTTGCCATCCTTGCTCCCTGCCTACAACCATTCATAACCAAATGACTTCTCCCAAGCTGCACATCCACTGCAAAGATTATGGTTTTAGAAAGACAAAAACTTCAGCATTCAGGAGGAAGGTGGTCCCTGGAATTCTGAGAGTCCTGGATGAAGAATCAGGAGTGATGATTCCAGCCTAGCCCTGCCACCACCGTGCAGGGTGGTGAATAACCCTGAGCCAGCCTTAACCTCTCTAGGCCTGATTCTCCACATTGCAGACCGGTGAATTCAGATCAAGTTTTCTCCAAAGCAAACATCTCACCCTAAAGGCCAGGATGCCTCAACCATTCTCAGGCTAAAACTCTGATAGCAGAGGTCGGCAAAGGTGAGGAAAGAGTGCATTTATCTGTACTAGAATACACACGTGCGCACGCTCACACTCACACGCGCGCGCATCCACACACACACCTGAGTTGCAAGCCTCTAACTGAGCCGCTCTCTGGCCCTGTGCAGCATTACCCACTTCAGCCAGAAGATGGTGCTGCTTTTCCATGCGAGTTCAACTACGTTCGTTGAAAACTTAATGGTTGCGCACCCGTGCCCAAAACGTTATGCTAGGCAGTGTGGGCACAAAGGGGATTACCATATGGACCTCTCTTTCCAGAACTTTACACCGAGTGACAAACAACCAAAGGTAATATGAAACGAATTGGGACTCTGCTGGGACGAAACTAAGTATTACTGAAAAGTGCCAGGCACGAACTGCTTTACAACCCTTCTTTTAAAAACTAGGGACTCCTTACCCAATGTATACATGTATCAGAATGTCATGGTGCACGCCATAAATATGCACAATGTTTACTTGCCAATTTAAAAAATAAACATTAAAAATAAAAATAGGCCAGGCGCGGTGGCTCACGCCTGTAATCCTCGCACTTTGGGAGGCTGAGGCGGGAGGATCACCTGAGGTCAGGAGTTCGAGGCCAGGCTGCCCAACATGGCGAAACCCCGTCTCTACCAAAAATCCAAGATTAGCCGGGTGTGGTGGCGGACGCCTGTAATCCCAGCTACTTAGCAGGCTGAGGCAGGAGAACTGCTTGAATCCAGAAGGCAGAGGTTGCAGTGAGCCGAGATTGTCCCACTGCACTCTAGCCTGGGTGACAGAGTGATACTCTATCTCAAAAAAGAAAAAAAGGAACTCTGATGGCCACTTTAAAACTCAGAGCTGCCTCCCAGTTCCAGTGGCCCCATTTGTATTTATTTACCTGTGGCTTTAGCTACTTTAATTATTCAGAGCTAATGAGGAGGAAAAAAAAACAAACAGAGATAGACCTGATACCTAAATGATGTGCTCACACCACTTGGTAACCAAATGACCCCAAGATGTGTTGTTAGAAGGGAAGGTTTGTAAAGGTTCAAATCAAGGAAAACTGGGGAGAGAAGTGAGTGACCTACCTGGCAAGCGCAGCACAACATGCGCAGGGAGAACCTGTGCTCTGGCTGGCAGGTGCTCATTCCTGGCAGGAGGTGTGACTTAGATGCAAAAAGAAAAGAAATATACATTTGTGTCTTTTCACTTGAATTTTACAGGTTTTGCAATTATGTTTGTATTTAGTTTGTAAATTTGCTTTGAGTTTAATAGTCATATAAGAGCTATATGCATATAGTTATATGTGGTTAAATACTTAAGTAATATGATAAAATTGACTGGTCAACACCAGGAGTCCTTGGGATTTTTTTTCTCATTAAAAGGATTGCACACACAGTCAGACTGGCAACACTCTGATCATATTTCCTTCCCTTGAGGAAGGGACAGGAGTCACAGACATTTTTTCCTCTGAATGGGAAGAAGCTGACTCCCTAGAGAACAGGAAAGGGGTTCACTCCTGGGACAGAAGCCGAGCGGGAGAAAGGTAATCCCTTCTCTCATATGCAGTCCTTCCCTGCAAGCAGGGATGGGCACTGTTTGCTTTGAGGCAAAGAGGGGGTTCCCTGCAGAAGATGGGCAACTGGAAATATCAGCTACTGAACTACTATATATCAGCTACTTAACTAGTTACTAGTTATATACTAGTTACATATTGTATAACTAGTATTTACATAACTCTATGCTATGGACAAAGTAATAGTACCCTAAGAGGGGAAAATGCAGATTAAGGGGTAAGGGAGTGTGTGTGTGTTTCATGTCTTCTTCCTCCAGAGCAGGCAGAGAGTGACCTGAGGCACTCTGTCCAGCTGGGGCAAGTACTGAGGTCCTGCCCTTGTGCCCTTCTCCTCCTTGTCCCTGGTCTCCCATGAGGGACAATCTCTGGAACCGGACACATCTTTTCCTCTCATACCAGCCGACATTTATTATGGTGTCCTCTTATGTGCTGGACATTTCACTATACCCCTTTAGTCACACTAATATTTACATACCTACCATATTGGTTATATATTGCTGTGTAACAAATTACCCCAAAATGTAGTGGCTTAAACAAGAAACATTTATAATCTCACAGGTTTTATGTGGTGTTTTATTTCTGGCTTCTTTCACTTTCCATGTTTTCAAAGTTCATCTCTGTTATAAGCATGAAATGCTATATTGTATTGTAAGCATTTTCATGGCTGAACAATATTCCATTGTATGGAATACGACTTTTGTTTATCAATACAGCAGTTGATAGACATTGGTAATTAATATTTGGATAGCATGCATTTTTCCTTCCGCATAATTACATTCTCCAGATGGATGGACAGAGAGAGAGATAGAAAGGCAGATAGAGAGAGAGATAGAGGTTGCCCTAAACTCCAACTGCTGAAGTCAGTCCCTTTCCAAAGGATTAAAGTTTATCCAAACCTCTCTTTGTCCATGTATTTAAATGCGTATGTGCTTGTGTTAGTTAGCTATTGCTGCACAACAAATTACTCCAAAACTTAGAGGCTTGAAACAATGATAAATATTTACTATTTCACACAGTGTCTGGAGACAGGGGCGGTGTTAAGAATTCCAGAATGGTTTAGCTGAGTGGTTCTGAGTGGTTCTCTCTTATGAAGTTGCAGTCAAGACGTTGGTAGGGAGCCAAGCATAGTAGCTCATGCCTATAATCCCAGCATTTTGGGAGGCCAAGGCAGGAGGATGGCTTGAGGCCAGGAGTTTGAGACCAGCCTAGGCAACATAGTGAGACACCCATCTCTACAAAAAAATGTTTTTAATTAGCTGGGCATGGCAGTGCACAGCTGTAGTCGTAGCTACTCAGGAAGCTGAGGCAGGACGATCACTTGGGCCCAGGAGTTTGAGGTTGCAGTGAACTATGATCATGCCACTGCACTCCAGCCAGGGCAACAGAGTGAGATCCTGTCTGAAAAAAATAATAATAATAGGCCAGGCACAGTGACTCAGTCACGCATGTCATCCCAGCACTTTGGGAGGCTGAGGTGGGCGGATCACCTGAGGTCGGGAGTTTGAGACCAGCCTGGCCAACATGGTGAAACCCTGTCTCTATTAAAACTATGAAAATTAGCCGGACGTGGTGGCACACACCTTTAATCCCAGCTACTCAGGGGGCTCAGGCAGAAGAATCGCTTGAACCTGGTAGGCAGAGGTTGCAGTGAGCCAAGATTGCACCACTGTACTCCAGCCTAGATGAAGAGCAAGACTCCATAAAAAGTAAGTAAGTAAGTAAGTAAATCAATAAGTAAATAAATAAATAAATATGCAGAGGCTGCATCATTTGATGGCTTGACTGGGACTTTCCAAACATGGACAAAGAGACAGTCATTGGCCATGGGCAAACGTCAGTTCCTCTCCATCTAAGGTTGCCATATTTAGCAAATAAAAACATGGAATAGCCAGCTAAATTTGCATTTCAGATAAATAACAAATACATTTCAGTATTAGTATATCCCAAATATCGCATGAGACACAATCATACTAAAAATACTAGGAAATATGACTTATTAGGGCTGCTTGAGTACACTCACAATGTGGTAGCTGGCTTCCACCAGAACAAGTGGTTCAAGAAGGCATAGCAGAAACAAAAATGTCTTTTGTGACCTAGCCTTGAAAGTCACACACCATCAATACTGAAATATTCTTTTGGTTACACAGCTCTGTCCTAATAAATATGAGTGGGAAGAATACAAAAGGATAAATACCAGGAATTGAGGATCACTAGGAGTAATAATAGGGGCTATCCACCACTGTGTCCATAGAAAATAATATTGTTTTTCTGTGTATATGTACGTTATGCATTTTTTAACATGAGAGTAATTCTGTATCTATTTGTTCTGCAACTTTTTTTCACTTAGCAATACATTATGGAGCTCTTTACATATCAGAACATATAGTATTGCTTCTTTCTCTTTGCTTTCTGCCTATTATTTTATAATCTATATTGTCATATTTAGCCATTCCTCTATTGTTATACATTTAGGCTGTTTCCAAAAGCTTACAACTACTTTATATACAATGCTATAACAATCAGTCTTCTACATGCCTTACATTCATGTCCATGCATTCAAAAGGTTACAAGGAATATTGAGGATATTAGATGGAGACATGGAAGATATAAATAAGATCCATATTGAACTTCTCTAGGTAAAAACTACCATATAAAAGATGACAAAATACATTTAATGTGATAAACAACAGATGACATATTGCAAAAGAAAACATTAGTGAACTTGAGGACAATAGAAAATATCCAAAATAAAATACAGAGAAAGGAAAAACCAAAAAAAAAAAAGATAAGTAAAAAGGTAGGACAACTTTCAGCAGTCTAAATGCATATAATTGGAGTCCCTGAAGGATAGGAAAGAAGAGAGAGAACATATATTTAAAGAATAATGGCAGGAAAGTTTCCAAAGTTGATAAAAACTAAACAAACATGAGTTTTCTTAGCTCAAGGAACCTCAACACAAGCAACATGAAGAAAACTACATCATGATGTATCATACAGAAATAAGATTGATAGCAGACTTCTTGTCAGAAAAATGCAAGTATGTAGACAGTGGAACCGAATCTTTAAAGTTCTAAAAGAAAAAACAAAACAAAACAAAACAAAAAAACTATCAACCTAGGAATCTACACCCAGAAAATGTATCATGCAAAACAGAGGATGAAAGAAACACTTTTCCAGACATCCAAAAGCTGAAGTAAATCATCACTAGCTGATGGCTCCTTAAAAGAATGTTAAATGATGTCCTTTGAGCAAGGAAGAAATAATACTAGACTGAAATCTGGTTACAGGCAAAGGAATAAAGATCACCAAAAATAGTAACCATGTGGATATATAAAAAACAATTTTTTCTTATTTAAATTTCTTGGCTGGGTGTGGTGGCTCACACCTGTAATCCTAGCACTTTGGGAGGCTGAGGTGGGGGATCCTGAGGTCAGAAATTCAAAACCAGCCTGGCCAACACAGTGAAACCCTGTCTCTACTAAAAATACAAAAAATTAGCTGGGCATGGTGGCAGGTGCCTATAATCCCAGCTACTAGAGAGTCTGAGGCAGTAGAATCACTTAAACCTAGGAGCCAGAGGTTCCAGTGAGCTGAGATTGCACCACTGCACTCCAGCCAGGGCAACAGAGTGAGACTCTGTCTCAAAAAAAAAAAAAGATATTTTTTCTTTAAAGATGATTGGCTATTTAAAACAAAAAAATACAAATCCCACATTGTGGAGTTTACAACATATGCAGACATCAACAGCATAAACACTGAGATGGCTTTTATACTACGGTTATGGGTCACCTCATTTTGGGGAGACATACAGAGAAATGCATCATTAGGCAACTTTGTCATTGCGTAAACATCATAATGTACTTACTCAAATCTAGAGAGCAAGTACTACACATCTAGGCTACATGTTTAGCCTATTGCTCCTAGGCTACAAACCTGTACACTATGTTATGGTACCAAATACTATAGGTCATTGTAACTGAATGGTAAGTATTTGTATATTTAAACATATCTAGGCTGGGCATGGTGGCTCATGCCTGTAATCCCAGCACTTTAGGAGGCCGAGTCAGGCAGATCATGAGGTCAAGAGTTCAAGATAATCCTGGCCAACATGGTAAAACCCCGTTTCTACTAAAAATACAAATATTAGCTGGGCATGGTGGCACGTGCCTGTAGTCCCAGCTACTCAGGAGGCTGAGGCAGGAGAACCACTTGAACCCAGGAGGCAGAGGTTGCAGTGAGCCAAGATTACACCAACACCTTGCCCAGCCTGGGTGTTAGGGCAAGACTCTGTCTCAAAATAAATAAATAAAATAATTTTTAAAAAAGAAATTTAAGAAAAATTGACAAGTACATAATTTATGATTGGAAATTTCAACACTTCTGTTTCAATAATTCAGAGAACAAGTAGACAGAAGAGCATAAGGACATAGAAGACTATCAATCAAATTGGCCCAATTGACTTTTGTAGAACATGCCACCAATAGCAGTAGTATATGCATTATTTTAAACTGCACATAGAAAATTTAGCATGACAGATAAAATTTTGGTCCATAAAACAAGTGTAAAAACATTTAAAAGGATTCAAATCATACACAGTATGGTCTCTAACCACAATGAAACTAATAATAAATCAATAACAGAAAATAACTGGAAATCCCCCAATATTGAAAAATAAATAATTTTAAATAATTCATGGGCCAAGGAATAATAAAAAAGAAATTAGAAAGTAATTTGGACTGAAGAAAAAATTTAAAAACAACATATCAAAATTTATAGGATGCAGCTAAAGCTTACAGGAAAATTTATATTACTAAATTCCTATATTCGAAAAGGAGAAGTATCTCAAATCAATAACCTCAGTTTCCACCAGAGTAAGAAGGGCAAATTAAACTGAAAGTAAGTAGAAGAAAAGGAAATAAGAGAGATTGGAGTGGAAATAAATAAAATAGAAAACAGAAAAATTGAGAAAATAAATGAAACAAATGTTGGTTTCTTGAAAAGATTGGCAATGTTAATTATTAATAACTCCTAGCAGAACTAATCAGAAAAAAAAGAGGGAAGATGGATATTACCAGCCTTAGGGCTAAGAGACAACATCACTGTAGATACCACATATGATGACATTATGAACAACTTTATGCCAATAAATTCTGCAAGTTAGAGGAAATAGAGAAATAACTTTATCTAAGTTGACACAATACCAAAGTTTACCCAAGAAGAACTAGATAACCTGAATGGCGCTAAATCTTGAATTTTCAGTTAAAAATCTTTGCACAAGAAATTTTGAGACACAGATGGATTCACTAGTGAATTCTATCAAACCTTTAAGAAGAAATAATACTCATTCTGCAGAAACCCTTGCAGAAAATTTAAAAAGAGGGACTAATTCCTAACTCATTTTATAAGGCTAGCATTATTATAATAAACAAAGACATTATAAGGAAAGAAAACTACACACAAATATCCATCTAAACATGTGTACAAAACTCCTAAACAAAATTGTAACAAATACAATTCAACAATATAAAAAAGGATAGTTATCATGATCAAGTGGAGTTTATTCCAGTAATATAGGTTGGATCACCTGAGGTCGGGAGTTCAAGACCAGCCTGACCGACATGGAGAAACCATCTCTACTAAAAATACATAATGTTAGCTGGGCGTGGTGGTGCATGCCTGTAATCCCAGCTACTACATGGGAGACTGAGGCAGGAGAATCTCTTGAACCTGGGAGACAGGTGCTGTAGTGAGCTGAGATTGTGCCATTGCACTCTCTCCTAGGCAACAAAAGCAAAATTCCGTCTCAAAAAAGAAAGAAAGAAAGAAAGAAAGAAAGAAAGAAAGAAAGAAAGAAAGAAAGAAAGAAAGAAAGAAAGAAAGAAAGAAGAAAGAAAAGAAAAGGAAGGAGGGAAGAAGGAGAGGGAAGGTGAAAGGGAAAAGACAAGAAAAAAGAAATCTCACAAAAGAAAAACAATGAAGGTGATTTTATATTTTTGAGATGTAATAATGAATGAAGAATTAAAAAGTGAGCTAAAATAAGTGTGGAATGCAATAATAATAATGAATTATAATACGATCCCATAAAATGTACAGTTTGGAAAGGGATAAGTGAAGTTTAAAAGTGGTGGGGTTTTTTGTTTTTTTTTAGAGACGGAGTCTTGCTCTGTCCCTCAGGCTGCAGTGCAATGGCGAGATCTTGGCTCACTGCACCTCCACCTCCTAGGTTCAAGTGATTTTCCTGCCTCAGCCTCCTAAGTAGCTGGGATTACAGGCACCCGTCACCACACCTGGCTAATTTTTGTATTTTTAGTAGAGACGGGGTTTCACCATGTTGGCCAGGTTGGTCTTGAACTCCTGACATCAGGTGATCCACCTGCCTTGGACACTCAAAGTGCTGAGATTACAGGTGTGAGCCACTGCGCCTGGCCTAAAAGTGTTTTTAAGGTCCATATAGGTGTTAACTATAGACATCGATATATTAATACGTATGTTGTAACTTTAGTAACTGGTAAAACATAAGAAAACAATTTATAGTTTCCAGAATGACAGAGGAAAACAACAGAATTATTTTAAAAATTGATCTATTCAAAAGAAAGTCCAGGTGCAGTTACTCACGCCTATAATCCCAGCACACTGGAAAGCCAAGATGAGCAGATTGCTTGAGCCCAGGAGTTTGAGACCAGCCTGGG
>NW_016107430.1:5232015-5249020 GCF_001604975.1 Cebus imitator | reverse complement strand
GAGAGGATTTGGGCAAATGTTTTCATCACAAAGAAATGACAAGTATTTGAGGTGATGGATATACTAATTACTCTGATTTTATCCTTACACAATGTTTATGTGTATCAAAGCATCACTATGTACCCCATGAAAGTGTATAATTATTTGTCAATTCAAAAATAAATTTTTAATTTAGTTTGTTGAGGCAGGGTCTTGCTCTTTCACCCAGGCTGGAGTACACTAGCGCCATCACAGCACACTGCAGCCTCAACCTCCCAGGCTCAAGCAATCCTCCCATCTCAGCCTTCTGAGTAGCTGGAACCACAGGCACACACTACCACACTCACACACACCATCTTATCCCCTTGTCATCTAACATAAAATTTCTGTAACTTTTGTAGAGATGGGGTTTCGCCATGTTGCCCCGGGTGGTCTCAAATTCCCTGAGCTCAGTTGATCCACCTGCCTCAGACTCCTAAAGTGCTGGGATTACAGGTGTGAGCCATTGCACCCAGCCAATTTAAATTTTTTTAATTAAAAAATGTGATATTTTAAAAGCCCAGAATGAGATACCATCACATACTATCCGAATAGCTAAAATTTTAAAAAAGAAACTGACAATGGCAAATGTTGATGAGAATGAGGAGTAACTGAGAGTCCCATACATTGCTGGTGGAAATGCAAAATGGTGTGGCTATTCTGGAAAATAGTTTGGCAGTTTCTTATAAAGTTAAACATATGCTTACCATAAGATCCAGCAATCCCACTCCTAGTTATTTATCCAAGTGAAATAAAAACCCACAAAAATCTGTATAGTTTTGTGGGTTTCTAAGGGAAAGACGTATCACACAAGGAGCCAATGGAAATCTTGTTGGATATGACTTTCCCTTCGAAACCCACAAAAATCTGTATAGTTTTGTGGGTTTCTAAGGGAAAGACGTATCACACAAGGAGCCAATGGAAATCTTGTTGGATATGACTTTCCCTTCGAAACCCACAAAAATCTGTATGTAAATGTTTATAGCAGCTTTATTCATAATTGCCAAAATGGAAATCCAAATGTCCTTTAATTGAGAAACAGATAAATATACTTTAGTATAGCCATACAATTGAATACTACTCAACAATGTAAAAAAAGGAACAAACTATGATACACAGAAAAACAACATAAATGAATTTCAAAATAATTATGCTGAGTAAAAAAAAACCCAAAGCCCCAAAGAAGGACATACTGTACCATTTCATTTCTATAGGAATCTGGAAAAGTGGCCATGGTGGCAGGGATGGAAGGTATGCATGTGCTCAGCAACATGGATTTCCACTCACTAAGGCCAGCATGAGCACAGCCACTGCTGAGTATCCCATCTGCCAATCTGCCAGCAGCAGGGACCAACGCTGAGACCCAGCAACGTTCCCTGGGGTGATCAGCCAGCCACCTTGTAGCAGGTTGACTGGAATACTTCGATCATGAAAGGGCAACACTTTGTTCTTACTGGAACAGACAGTCTAGATTTGGATTTACTTTCCCTGCATTTAATGCTCTGCCAAAACTATCATCTGTAGACTTTCAGAATGCCTTATCTATCACCATTTTTTCCACACAGTAGGGCTTCTGATGAATAAACTCATTTCACAGCAAGTGAGGGGTAGCAATGGGCCCATGCTCATAGCTTACCATGTTCTCCATCATCCCGAGACTTGAAAGGCGGAATGGCCTTTTAAAGATCTAGTTACAGTGCCAGCCTGGTGGCAACACCTTGCAGGGTGGAGGCAGTGTCCTTCAGGAGACCATATATATTCCAACTCAGCCTCCCACATATGGTGCTATTTGTCATATAGCTAGGATTCACAGTTCCAGGGATCAGTAGTAGAAATGAAATGGCACAACTCACTATTACCCCTAATGATCCACTGGTAAAAGCTTTGCCTCCCATCTCTGTAGCTTTATGCTTTGCTGATCTAGAGGTCTTCATTCCAAAGGGAGGAATGCTTTCACCAGGAGTAACAATTATTTCATTGAACTGGAAGTGAAGACTGCCATGGGTCATTTCGCACTCCATGATTCTGAATCAACAGGTAAAGAAGAGTTTGCCTCCACTGGGCCAGGGTGATTCCTCCTGACTACCAAAGGGAAATTAAGCTTCTTAATTTGAAACAACGGAGGGAAGAAAAGTATGTCTGGAATACAAGAGGTCCCTCAGGACATCTCATAGTACTACCATGCCCTACGGTGATTAAAGCCAGTGGAAAACAGTAATAACCCAATGCAGGTAAGACTTCTAATTTCCCAGACCCTTCAGGAATGAAAGTTTGGGGCCCTCCCACCAGGCAAAGAACTACAACCAGCTCTGAGTTTCTTGAGGAAGGCAAATAAAATAGGGAATAAGTAGTGAAGAAGAGTAGTTATAAACACCAGCTACAATCATGTGACCAGTTGCAGAAGTGAGTACTATAATTATTATGAGTAGTCATTATTTTGTTATGAATGCTCGTGTGTGTTTATGTATATTTTTTCTTCCCTCTTATCCCCTTGTCATCAAACATAAAATTTATTGAAATAGCTACATTTACATAATATTAGTAAAGTTACCGGATTATCAAGAATAAAAGTGAACACCAGTCAAGGACTATGAATTCTCTTCTGGGAAAAAGAGCACATTTTCAGTTGTACACAGGTTACAACTGTGTCATGATAGGCAGAAGTTTTACTTTGTTGCTGTCTTTATTGGGAGATTAAATGGTTTAAGGAGATCTGTACCGGTGCCAAGTTAACAAGACATGGATTGTGGTGATCAGTTTCATGTGTTGACCTGGCTAGGCTCTAATACCCAGTTACTCAAAACCTGATCTAGATGTTGCTGGGAAGGTATTTTGTAAATGTAATTTACATCTACAATAAGTTAACTTTATGTAAAGGAGATTATCCTGGATAATATGGTTGGGTCTGATCCACTCAGTTGAAAGCTGAGGTTTCCCTGAAGAAGGAGAAATTCCACCTGTGGACGGCAATGTCAGCTCGTCTGAGAGTTTCCAGACCTCCCTTCCACACAGCCTGCCCTATGGATTTTGGATTTGCCTAGCAAGCCCCCACAACTGCTTAAACCAATTCCTTGCAAATAATCTAGGTAGATGTCAGATACCTGGATATGAAATTAGACAAGATAGAAGATAACCTACTGGTTGTGTTTCTCTGGTGGAACTCTGATTGATACACAAATCATCTGAGAAAATCTTGCATCTCTTCAGAGTCAGAGCTTGTTTTTGACCCTAAAGGAATCACCGAGCATTCATCAGACATGGCCCCAAAGTGACTGGGCAAATCTCAGGAGTTCAAAAAATTATTCTGATTGAGGAGTAAGATAGGCAGGTCGTGCAACACCCCTCAAATAGTGTTCTTTTACCTTCAGATACCTCAGTTCTTTTGTGTTGATTAAACTATCTGCAACACATTGGAATAGTACATAGCCACTTTAAAATATGCTCATTATTAACTGTATCTAAAAGGAGACACAGAATCTCTTAACATTATTGCCTCTAAGGAAGGTAACCCAGTAGCTGGAAGACAGAGGTGGGAGGGAGAACTTTTGCCTTTTGTGCCTTTAGAATAATATATCATGTTAATGTGTCATTTAGATTAAGGGTTGTTACACTATGCTCCACAGACCAAATCTGGCCCCTGCTTTTTAAAAGTTTTATTGGAACATAGCCATGCTCATTTGTTTACATATTGTCTATGGCTGCTCTCAGGCTCAAATGGCAAAATTCAGAAACTGTAATCTATATATATATGGTCATATGGACCACAAAGTCTAAAATAATTATCTGATCCCTTATGAAAAAAATTTGCCAAGCTGTCTAGATTTTTTTAAAGAAAACTGACATTAACAAATAAAAGATGCCCCAAGAGAATCGAAAACATGTATCTACACAAAAATTTGTACATCAATGTTCATAGCAGAACTAATCACAATTGTCAAAAAATAGAAACAATTCAAACATCCATCAACAGATGAATAAACAAAATGTGATAAACCCACACATTACTCAGCTAGAAAAAGGAATTAAGTACTGATAAGTGCTACAGCACAGAGGAACCTTGAAAACATCATGCTAAGTGAAAGAAGCCAGAAACAAAAGGCCACATGTACAACTCCATTTATATGAAATGTCCAGAATAGGCAAATTCATTGAGATATAAGGTAGATCGGTGGCTTCCCAGGGCTGGGGAGAAGGGGGAATGGGGGAGTGACTGCAAACAGGTACACAGTTTCTTTTGGGGGTGACCAAATGTTCTAGAATTAGATAGTGGTGATGGCTGCATAATTTTGTGTATATGCTAAAAACTACTTAACTGTACACCACCACCAAGTACAGGGCAATCCAGAGTTCAGTAGAGGGCTCAGAACCCAGTGATAAATTAGTCCTCTCTGCCACTGCAAACCAAAATCAAACCTGGCCTGGGAGTCAGATCAAGTTCTGCGTCCCAATTGTTGCGGACAACCATGTGATCTTAGACAAGTTTCTTCCCTGCTCCTTCCCTATGGCATGGGTGTAACTGAGCAGGGAGGGAGAACGCTGGTGGTGTAATAGGGATGTGAGGGGGGATTCTGTTCTTTCTCCAACTTTATTAGATACCCTAATAATCAGCATCTTCATCATCATCATTACCCTTTTCCAGGCATTTTCACATATATGATGTCATTTGATTTTTCCTTTTAGAAAAAGACACATATTGTTTCCATTTTATAGATGAAGAAATCGAGGATCAGAGAGATCAAGTACCTTGTCCAAGTTCATCCAGTGGGTAAGTGTTGGAGCTGGGATTCGACTCCAGGTCTTCTGATTTTAGATCTCGTTCTGCCTTCACTACCACACTGTTTTTGCATGTTTGGATTCTCTCTAGAAAGCCCAAAACAGGAGTGTCCAGCAGCTCACCACAGACTACACACCTTCATCTGGGCAAAGGGAGGAAGGAGAGGCAGAACCTGGGGTTCTGCTGGTTCTCTTATCTTTCTTATGAATGTCTGTATTGGCACAGACTACTGTGGGTAGGAGTATTCATGTACATTAGTGAGGACACCAAGCCCTCATACATCACAAAGACAGACACACAGGTACACTTGGCCTCAACAGGTGACAGGTCATATTTGTTACTAGGTAATGAAGGGTCTATGCTTTTTGTTCAGGGGAGGCCTAAGATGTCAGAACTCTGAGCATCTGCTTTCCCTTCTAAGACTAGAAGACCCATCTCTCCCAAAGGCCTTAAAGATGAAGAGGTGGCTCCTCAACCCTTAGTAGAGAGGAGAGAGGAGGAGGGAGGGAGGAAAGTATCCTCGCTGTCCTTGCTAAACCAGAGCCCCAAGAGAGGGAACATCAGGGATTCACTACCAAGAGATCTGGGCCTACATCTTAAAGAGTATTCATGAGACGCCTGCTGCCAAACCCAGTCAAGCCCTTGCACATCACAGTGCTAAGCTCCAGTGATGCCACCAGCTACGTGGGCCTTGCCAGTCACTCACCCTCTCTGATTTTAGTTTGCTTATCCAAAAATGTGGCTAATGATTACTGAGTCTAGCTCAGAGGGGTGCTCTCAGGTTTCAGCAACATAAACTGAAATGCTTTAAAAATAAAATACATTTTATGAACATACTATTTCACCCTCCCACACTGGCAAGCAAGAGGGGCTGAGGCTTAAATACACTTAGGGAGTGACCCTCTCACACCTGCTAAGGTGGCAGGGCTTGGGCAACACGGAGAGCCATACCTAAGGCAGCCATTCTCTTCAGGAATGGCTGCCCTGGGGCACCAGCACTGCCCAGGCTTGCTCGCACCCTTTTTCCATTTGACCAATTTGTATGCATCAAGCACTTCCTACAGGACAGGTGCTCTACTATGTGCTTCAAGATAAGCAGTTAAGAGAAAAATGTTCTCACAGAGTTTATATTCTAGCTGTCGGAGGCCGGAAAGTAAACAATTATATCAAACTTAGCAGGTGCTATGTGGAATTAAGGTTAATAGTGATGGGGGAGAGGTGCTACCTTGCACAGGATATCAGAAGGCCCCTCTGATAAGAGGATGTTTGAGCAAAGACTAAAAAGAGGTGAGGGAATAATTTAGCGGGGAGCCACACCTTAAGTCTAGGCTGGAGGACACTAGAGTTCAGGGAACAGAGATCGACAGCACCACAGCAACAAAGATTCCCCACCATGCTGGTTATTCTCCATTTGCCTCCCTTAGATTGTCACCACCTTGTTCTTTCCTGCTGTTCCCTGTAGGGATGGGGACTGAACCCTATAGACTACATCTCTGGGTCTGCCTTGTCATCTGCCATTTGGCTGGGTTCAGTCAAAGGAAGTCCCCAGAAGACTGGAGAACAGGATACAAGCAGCGATATTGGCATTCCCATGGCCACAGTTCTTCTGAGACAATCCCACAATTTCCATCTGCCTTCCACAGTCCCTTCAGTGACACATGCTCACATCTTTTCCTATGCTGGGCCCCACAGAGTGGAGGCTCATCTCCTCCAGTAAGCCCTGCAGGATTAGCCTTCCAGATGAGCAGTGTGCACCTACTACCTGTGCAGGAAATGTGTTGTTCAAAGATGCCACTAGACTACCCCTTTCATCAGGGCAGGAAGCAGATAAGCTTTGGCCCTGGAGATACTCATTCCTGATGAAATGTGAACTGTGGCCTCACTCTCCCTCCCAAAGCTCCAGCTCTGTCAAATTACTTATGTCAGTTAAGGCAGTAACAGAAGTTGGGGCTCTACTCTCCCTTTTTTTTTAATCTTAATCCCTTAGGACCTCACTGCCCCAGATGTAGAGCTTCTCGCCAAGATTATCCAACCTCCTTCCTAACTGGAGGAACCCTATCTATCTACCTCTAACACTCAATAACTGATTGCCCAGTTCATTCCCTTGATAACACATTTATCACCATTGGAAAAAGTTGATCGGGGTGTGTATGTCTGCTCTACACATAACAGCCTGCATGTCACAGAAGCCTAGAACTTGCCTGTCTCATTCTACTGTACGAACAGCATCCTAAGCCCAGGCATACAAGAACTCTTAAATGTTTTTGAGTAAATAAACGGTTAACACAAAGAAGCCAAAGCACCTCTGGCTCCCTAACCCCTCCATCAGGATTGCAGCCATACAACATTGTAGTCAGGGGTGGGCAGACACGCTCAGTCTTGGCACTGCAGATTTCTCAAGTTGTGTCTGGGCAATAGGAGTCCGAGAATCACTTAGGTTCCACCACAAGAGGCTCCATCTTTCTGAATACTCCCAGCTTTCCATTTCTGAGTGGCCAGACCCTTTGCTAAATAGTTCCCAGGTTCAGGGAAGCAGAGAAGGGAAGAGTATGAAAGAGATGAACTTTGGGCAAAAGTTGAAGAAGCCAAGCTCAGGCAGGTCCATGATGGCAGCTAGGAAGGCAGCAGCTACTATCCCAAAGACACAAAATATGGCTCACCTGGTCATCACCACCAAGGAAGGTAGGACCCAGGAGCCCTTGAGGGTGAGTGCTGCTGGCTAGTTTTCTTCCACTTAAGGGGCATAAGCCTAGGCACAAATAAGTGCTGCTTCAGGTCAATCAGTATGTTGTGCCTGGTCTTCTCTTCAGTCCCCATTCTACTCCATCCTGGAATCCTCCACCGTCACCCACTGTGTGGCACCACTGCCACTAGGCCAACCCCTTAACCCCCAAAGAGACCCAAACAGCGCAGAGGTGCATCAGTCAACCTTTAATGTCCAAAAGAGGCGTGGATGCAGAGCATAGGAGATGTGGCAGGGTCTCAGGCCCTGCTCCAGAAATGAGGGAGAGATGAACACAAACTAGACACTTTCAACTGGCCACACAGTCTGGGAGGGCAGGGGGAAACAGATTTGGACATTCATAAAAAAATAAAACCTAAAATCAAGCACTCAATTTTGTGCCCATTGAAGGGTTTGATATAGAACTCAGTCACCACCCAGGTCCTCCCTCCCCTGCCAACATCGAAAAGCAAGCTCAGCACACACTAAGGGCTTAGGGAGGGGCATTCTCCTGCCTCCCCACTAGCCCCAAGAATGGACTTGAAAATAAAATAAGTTGGATTCCCCACCCCCCACATTGTCAACCCTACACGAGAGTTTTGAAGGCGACTCATGAGAATCAGCAGCTCAAACGGCAATGACCACCCCACCCCAAACCCCACCCTACTCCTATTACATTAACAGACAAGATTTCCCCTGCATCCTCCTTGGAATCTCCTCCCCTCACAGCCCTGCTCCATCTCCTGCTATCTGGCTTCATCACTACAAGACTGACCTCCTCCAAGGCTCCCCAGAAGCTCCTCTCAGCTCGTTATCACTTCCATCCTCACCTCCCACGAGAGACTACAACCATCCAGTCACTGTCCCTCTGCACAGAGACCCAGCTCCAGAGCAGATGGCAGCATGGTCATCCTGTCCTGGGTGGTCCTCCTAAAGCCTTCCCAGGGAGCAGACAGCCAGAGAGCAAGCAGAGTGTCTGGGCCAGATGACAGCAAGGAGTGGACACCTATCTTTACTTCCAAAACAGGTATTCCCAGAAGCTTTTAACATAAAGGCCCACTTAGAACTGTGTCCTCTACCTACCCATACACCCTAGAGATTCCACACTGTCCTACCCCCTCCCTCCCCTCTACCCCAAACCCCACACATATATATACACATACACACACACACACACACACACACACACAGGAGAATCAAGGGAGACATCGATTTGGTTTGATTGCTAACACCTAACTAAGGAACTACAGTCACCAGAAATTCCCTTGCCAGCCAACTAACAACAGGGGCTGCTCTAAGAGAACTCCAGAGGAATGAGAAAACTGAGGGCTAAGCAGGGAGCAGACAAGAAGAATGTAAAGAAAAAAAAAAAAAATTCAAGCTAATCCTACCCCCAACATCCTCCTGTCATGATCTCTGGTAGGAAGAACAAAAGAAGGTAATCCACAAAGACACAGCCCTTACTTAGAAATTCTGACAAGACAGCAAGACAAGTCTGCTCCCCACTCCCACACACCACAGACAAACACATCTCAGGGCCCCCTAAAGAACACATCCCCTCCCCACCCCCTCTGCCCCAAGCCATTGAATCACAGTTCAGTGGAATATTCTCCCTGGTACTAGATCAATCCCTCCACCTCATTCCTATCCCTTTCTCCTTGACAATCCCAACACTGTCCCCCTGCAGACTCCCTGGCCCTCCCAAAGCAGCATCCACCGCCAGGAAGAGGCAGCTGCACAGTTTTAGTTCCACCTCCAGAGACCTATTTCTTTTCCTCAGCCCTCCTAGTCTTTCAGCCTCCTAGTATTTGTGGAGGGCCTGTTATTTTGTATAGCGAAAGAAAGAGAAAAGGGAGAGATGGGAGAGATTTCCTAGTGCAATACAACCAAAAAATATTTTTAAAGTCTTGAAAAATAAACATAAAGCAGCCTTCTTCCCCAGGCAACTAAACAGAAAGAGGTTTGGTTTTGTTTACTGCAACATACACATGAAATCGAGTATACAGTCCATGCAGTAGCACAGCCATTGGAGAGGACATCCTGATGCTGGCCCCAGTGCAAAACAGTCCCAGCAACGCCGCCTGCTTGCCATCGCTGCCGTCGCCACTGACACCTTCACCACAGCCACCTAGCCTGACTTGAAGAGGAGGATTGCAACTTGACCCAAGTAAAAATAGATGAAGTGCTTTGTCTCGTGTGTGACGTAGCTGCCAAAATTTCGGCCCACGATACAATGCCAGGTAGGGTTGTATTTCTTGTCAAATTCCTAAAAAAGAATAAAGGTAGAGAAGAAAGGTAACTAGGGTAGCTAGAGAAGGAGAAATCAGAATGGGAGTCTCTCCCTGCAACTCCAGCACCAACACATTTAGTTGTTATCACCCCCACCCCACCCCTTGGCCTCAGCTCCCCAAACCTCAGGAGCTCAGGTTCTAAGGCTGGCCAGGACACTCTTCCCCTCATTAATAATGGAACACCACAAAGGCTCCATTATTTCTCTCCCCTGAGCCTCCAGCACTCTACATTCTGATCATCTGTCCTCCCTCTAGCTACCCCACCCACTCACACCACCCCTAACCCACCCTGGGATTCTTCAGCAAGGGAATCAGAGAGGCCAGTGGAATAAAGGACCATTTGTCAAATAGCATGGCACAAATGGGGAGCCACCACCCGCTGCATCACACGTTACTAAACCAGCATTTCCAAATGTTAAACACCAAGGCATTAGAGCAAAACAGGACCAAACATCAGGAGTATCAGGAGGAGTTCTACATAAAACATTAAAGTTAAAGGCACTCCCATGTGCCTGGCACTGTGTGGGCTCTATGTACCAGAACAAAGACCTCCACCATGAGATCAAGGAAATTCCCTCAGGGGCACAAGTTCAGCATCAAAACTACAGAAAATTTTTGTGAGCTAATCAGCTCCCTACTATCTGTGGCTCAGCCAGCAGACTCAGTTCTAGAGGCATCCTGCCTTGGCCATAAAAGGGCAGCAGCCCCCCACCATGGGCCCACCAATGCTGCCAACTCTGGGGCTCCATCCCTCAATATGCTCAACATACAACTTGTCTGGTCTTCTCACAGCCCCCATACCACACAACTCTCCAAGAAGTACTAGGAAAGTGAAAACCAAACCCAGCTTCAATCCTAGCTCTAGACTTCGTGTAATTCAGGAGAGCCAGTTACTTCTCTAGTTATCATTTCTCCATAAGCAAAATAAGAGCTGGACCGACTACAGGACAGCGAGAAGGTGAAGTCCCAAATGGGTCTGCAACCCTTGGCTCCACACCCAAAAAAGTCTCTCAGGACTCTAGAGGTTCTTTTCATCCTACCCACTTGGGTAGGAAAACACAGTTCTGTAAAACTCAAAGAGACCCTACCACTTCAATGGACCAGACTGTACCATTCTTACACATCCTTCTTGAGATGCCAGAGCTGAGAATGTCAAATACTGGGACTATGCCTCCAATTGATATGGGACCTGACTGGGAATCAGGGGGGCCCCAGTACCCTTTTTCTTACTTCTGGCTCAGCTGCTTCCTTACCATGTTAACCATATCCAGTCACGCATTCACTCAGGAATTTTTCAGAGACCAAACCTATGGCCCCATTATTGCTCATCCATTTCTTAAAAATTGTATATTCAAGCCCACCCTTTTCTTAAGAATGTAGAAAGGGTTGATGTAGTATCTGAGTCCTTTTTAAGGAAAAAAAAAGGAAACCTCCTACACAATGATTATTATAGGCATACCCACTTTAAATGATGTAGCTCCCTGAAAATTTGTACATCTTTCCCTTTCAAATATCCTTGATCTTAATTTTGAATAGTTCTGAATTGGGCCAAAAATATTTAATTCTGAAGTTTCTCTGCATAATCTTATACTTCCCCAATGTCTTGCAGTAGCATAATTATCTATAAAAGTAAACATATATGCACACACCTAACAGAGCTATTAACAACTCTTAAGGTCAATGCTTGGGCAATTCAGAATCACTTGCTAGTTTGTCTGCTTTGCAAGTTCCTAGGGTTTTGTCTGCATAGGATATATGGGCTTTCTTATGTTCCCAGCTCCAGATCTCCCTAGAGGTTAGCTCAGCTATCAATCCCCAACCCTGGCTATCAGCCCCCAGCTCCCCCAGCTCACCTTCTTGATATAGGCAGCAATGTCCTTCTCTATGTTGTACTTCTCCATGGCCTGTGTGGCACAGTCAACGGCATCCTGTTGCATGTCCTCAGACATGTCTGCGTTCTTGATCACTGCCTTCCGGTCAGACATCGTGACACTACAGAAGGAGCAGAGAGGTAAGGCTGACACAACTCCATGCTCTGGGCAGTGAACATTAGCTGCTGGGTGTGGGGTCCCAGTGAGAGAGGGGAGTATACAGGGTGAGCACAACAAAAAACACAGACATGAAGCATTAGGAGAGAGAGCTCCTAAGCGTTTAGCAGAGACATTGTTCCCACCTGGGAAATATAGGGCCAATAGGACATAATAAATCATCAGTTTTTATCATAGGTAAAATGAGGTTTTCCAACTCTAAAATTTACTTCTGATACTCTGAATAGCACCAATAGTCAAGATGATATTACAGTGTATCATCTACTAGCTGTGTCCTTGGACAACTTACATTATCTTTGTGTTTTTGTCATCATCTGTAAACTGGGGACTGCAGGGTTGTCCCGAGAATAAACTAGGTATCCTAACACTTGAACAGAATAAGCCTCTGATTTAATGACCGTTATTACATCATTGGCATCACAGCAGAAAGAAGATGGACTAGGACTCGGTAGGCCTGACTCCTGGTCCTGAGTTTATCTCTAGTGGTCTTAGACAAGTCACTTGGACTTCTTGCCTTTGATTATTTTCATTTTAGCAATGAGGACAGCTCTCTACTGAGAGTTGTTTTAAGGATTAACTAAAGTTATATGATAGCATCTGCAGACAAGAACAGTCTACAAGGGATTTTCCATCAACCAGATCCAGCCTACCACCTGTTTTTGTAAAATAAAGTTTTGCAGGAACATGTAACAATGGTAGAGTTGAGTGGCTGCAAGAGACTGTATGGCCTGCAAAGCCAAAAATACGTCCTATCTGGCCCTTCACAGAAAAATGTTGCCAACCTCTGCCCTATACAAAAAGGGGTAGGGTATATTCCAGGCCACCAATGCCCTGTGGGGCAAAGATAATGATAATTATCCCTTCAAGTACTCCGGGCTGAGATATCCCTTAGAGGTAGAGAGGGTGAGCAGGCAGCCTCAGACTTAGCCAGTCGGTCACACAGGACATGTCTCTGTCCCATCCTCCCCTCTGCTTCCCTACTCTCCTCAGTACAATGTTCATTCTTTAAAGCTCAATACAATTTTTGAAAGCCCTAGATTTTGGACCCAGCTTCAACACTGATTTGTCATTTCTTTGGTGCTTACTCATGTCAAATTTATTCATTCATTCAAAAAGTACTAACCTATTAGGTGATGTGAAAGGTATTATGTTAGGGAACAATATCTTATTTTCCTCAAAGGAATGCTGAAGTCTTACTTCCCCTAAATAAACATAGGCTTGGGAACAACCTGGAGATAAAGGGTTAAAAAAGGTACCTAAGAAAGGTAAAGAATTACTATTTTAGCAACCTTGTTTCATATCCCTGTTATCAGGACCATGGCATTCATCCCATAGCAACCAGAGTTCCCAAGCAGACCCTGCATGGACCCTTCCTGGGATGAGAAGAATCTCAGGACCTGCCTGACAGGTGGCATGTGAGCTACTACACAGGAACAGAGAAGGATGAGCCCTTTGTCCTCGACCATGGAGGACGCATGCGACCATGCGTCCCAACGCATGGAGCAGTAACAATCTCCCCATCACACCACCCCTAAAAGCACCACTCTGTGGCCCAGCCGAATGGACAAGAGATGCTGTCATTCCAGCTGTATATAATACATGGCTACATAGGAGCTTGCGTGCTCAAGGACAGATCCTTGGTATCATCCCAGGCCACCCTGATCGGAGTTCACATTGGCCTGTGGACTAGATGGCTGAAAGGGAAAGCAGAACTCACCACCACCATCGGAGCCTGCACCACACACATACCAGCTGCCAGCTAGGCAGCCCTTGACCACATCCAAGGCCCCTTCATCTAGCACTATCAAACTAAGCAGGGCTGGTTCCACTTCGGCAGAAACTGACAGAGCAAAGGGGTGGTAGACCAGCACCCTCTGCCCCTACATTCTGGAGAGGGAAAGTCAGATCCTCAACTGGAATCTGTGAGCACTATGTGGTGCTGAGGAAAGATTCCATGAGCCCTGTTCAAGGACTGACTGGCTACATGACCTTGGGCAAATCAACATTTTCATTTCAAAAACCAATGGCTGAAATGAAATAAGTGGGGCAATCTCAATGGGTTTGAGAAAAGGAACAGCAGCAGCACAGGGAGAAATGTTCTTATAAGGCTCTGTGTAAGTGAAGAAAAACTAGTGTCACCTGGTGGCCTATTCCAGGTTACCACTCAGAAGGGGGCACTGTTTACAAACCCAGGGGTGGGGGTGGGGCCTGGTTAGACAGCAGAGTGAAAGTATGAAATTGGCACCATTTTGCCTGCAAGCTCACCTGCTCCACTGCCTCTTTCCCAAAGTCCAAAGGAGCAACTTTGTTACGGTAATTAAAAGCCACCCTACTCTACAGTAGAGAGCCTGTGGTTACATAATGCCGGTCTTGTGACTACAACGGCACGATTCTTCACCCCTGGTCCCCCAGGCATCTGAGAGAGGTGAAGCCCAACCCCTACCACCCCTGTCCAAGGTGCCCGTGAGCAAAGCAGAGGAAGGTGTAGAGCCTAGCCCCTCCCTCCTGGGTAAAAAGCAAGGGACCTGGGCCTCCAGATAGGAGAAGATGGCCAGAGGGCCCCAGGCCAACCGTCTCAGTCACGAGCCAGGGCTCCTGTGAAAAGCGCAAAGGGCACTCCAGGACACCCCCATCCTCTATCCCGGGTTTTGCAACCAAAAAAAAAAAAAAAAAAAGGTAAATCCTCAAATGCTCAAATGACACGGACCACCCTCCCCACCCACCAACACACACACACTGCTACTTCCCCCTTTGGGCTCTCCAGGGGGCCGTATCCCTCCATCATCCCATCCCCCAGAGCGTTGCGGTCCCGAAGGGCAGCACCTGGGGAACGAGGAAGCATCCTCCCCCCTCCATCTCCGGCCCCGGCCGGTCGGCCGCCCTCCCCCGCCCGGCCTGGAACAGCGCTGGAGTGACTGGGCGTCCTAGCTGCAGGAAGGACGCCCCAGAGGGTGGCGGTGGCGGCAGGAGGAGCCGCGTCACGCCCGAGCCCTCTCCACCCCCTCTTCCCCGGCCCCTGATACTAGGGGCCTCCACGCAGCGCCGGGAGACTCCCGGGGGGCGGGGGCGGGGGCAGCGGCAGCTCCGCAGCCCAGGCCTCCAGCAGCACCACGAGGGTGGCCCGGGCAGAGAGTGGCGCAGACCGGGCTGCGCCGGGAGGGAGGGGCGGCGGGGGCGCGCGGTGCTGCCCGGACCGTCAACGCGGAGGACTGCTGGGCCAGCCCTGTTACAGGCCTTGGAGCCAGCTATAGAAGCCGCAGGGCCACCGCGGCGAGGCCGGGGCGCATGGAGCGGCACGCGACCGGCACAGGTCCGCCACACGGGGGACGCCCCCACCCACAGCTCACCTTCACCGAGGCGAGTCCGCACGGGCCCCTGGGGAGCAGCGATGGCCCGAGGCAGAGCGCAGGCAGGGGTGGTGTCCCCTGGGCTCCTCCAGCAGCAGCAGCAGCCGCCGCCGCCGCGGTCTCCGGCTCCCGCAGCCAGGGGCCGATAACTCCCCGCCGCGGTCCGCCCTGGGAGTTTCGCCGGCTGCCCGCGCTCCGCCTTGCGCCGCCGGCCCGCCCGCTCCGCGCTAGCGCCTCACAGCTCCGCTCCGTTCTGCCGCTGAGAGCGGTGGACGCGCGGCCCCCGCTAAAATAGCGCCCCGCCCCCGCCCCCCCGCCGCGCGCGCCGCCGTCCGCGCTCCCCATTGGCTGCGCCCGCCAGGCCCCGCACTGCGGGCTTCTCCCCGCGCCGCTCTCGCCCCACATCTTGTTTCCTCCCACAATGCCTCGGGGCGGAGGGAGGGGGCAGGGAGGAGGAGCTGGAGCGGGTGGGGGAGGGAGCCGTGGCCTTAAGAAAGGAGAGAAATGCCGACCCCTCCGCCCGGGGCTGGAGAGACCAGGCCTGAAAAGGAATTAAGGGACGTGGCCCTGAGAGAGGAGGGGTGTGGGGACCCCAGTCCCAAGGAGAAAAAAGGGAGAGGGGGATGGAGATTTCAGATCCAGGGAGCAGATGGGGCTGAGGTAGAGACCCCAACCTTAGAGAGAGGACGGGGAGGAGGTGAAGTCACTAGCCTCAGGGGAAAAGACAGGACACTCCTTCCTCCCGTGTCTGTGGGAAAGAGAAGGGCAGCCAGCACTAGGGAGAGGGAGAGGCGTAGGGGCCCAGGGCTCCCTCCCCTCACGTCCAGAAAGGTACCTTCTTCCTCCAGCTTAGCCTTTGTTGTTTGAGGCTGAAGGACCTAAACGCTCAGCTGGGCGCCCAGCTGGTGTTTATCTACAAGAGCAGTGGAGACAGAGTTGAAGCAAAATTGATGGGGGGTGTTTTGGTACGCAGGCCTCTGCTGTCCTTGCACATTTATGGCCTTGGGGTCCTTCTGGGACGGGGGTGAGAGTGAGCCATTCCTGTCGTCTGTCCCTGCCTGTCCAGAACTGGTGAAGAGTAAATAGAAGCCCCTTGAGGTGCCAATTAAAGCCTGTCAGAGCTGTGGAGCCTTAAAAACCACCCCGTCCACACCCCTCACTTTATAAAGGAGAGAATCAAAGTACAGAGAGGGGAGAGCCCTGCCAGATCCCGCAGGTCGGGCTTAGCTGGCTTCTGGGCTGAAAAGCGGTGCACCCAGGCAGCAGCCCCTCTGGAGGCTGAAGAGACTGCTGGGAGGGTGAGTGTAAACGTGCGGTTGGGAAGCTGCCTGCCCTCCCTCCACCCCACCACCAGAAAAGACCACAGGCCTGTGGTTTTCACTAGCCTCAGAGGAAAAGACACTCTGGTCTGTTTTATACAGAAAGTGTCTACCTAAAGGGCTGACGAGCCTTTATTGGGAACCGAGCATTCTGACCACACAGTAGGGATTAAGAAGCTGCCAGGGAAAGCTCCCACTCCCATCTTTTTCCGTTTGCTGCTCCCAACCATAGTCAGGAAGTCAGACTTGCTCTGGCCCTGGCCTACTCTAGTTTGAAGCATCAAAAGTTAGTGTTCATTATGTGTCAGGGGAAACCTGGAAATATGCCCTCTGGTTTCTGCTTTCCACAGCTCTGTAGTCTAACAACCTCAGTTGGGGATTTCAGAGGAACAATCAAGGCCTGGGATATCCCCTCACACTAAGGGTATTCTGATGTCAGTCTTTGTGTTCATGAATGGGAGGCGTGGCCTCTGGGAGGGTGCGGGG
>NW_016107430.1:5213671-5231883 GCF_001604975.1 Cebus imitator | reverse complement strand
GGGGGGGGGGGGGGGGGGGGGGGGGGGGATGAGGAAGCATGATTTATCCACTTAGGGCTTGTACTTCCAGCGCCTTCCAGGGCCTGAAGGTCAGATCTACCATGTATGGTTATACAGGTCATTCACTGCACAAGAGTATCCAACCAAGGGAGCAAGTGGGTGCTAAAATACAGCCTGTACACTGCTTGCTAAGTTGTGTGTCCCGGTACAAACCAGTGTCCAACCAGAGGATGACTTTTTTCGAGTATTCCCAAGGGTTACTATGAGCTGGCAGTGGCCCTTCAAAGGCCATGCTGCCAGGCCATAAACCCTCCGTCTCCCTGCTCCCCTTTCCTGAAGTACAGTAGGGATAAGAGCTTGCTCATTTCCAGGCTGTGGTGGGGTGGACACAAGGGCACAAAGAACTTCAACTAACAGAAGTCAGAGCCAAGGGTTTTCACTTTGAAGAAATGTGAATTCCAGTGTGTGTGTGTGTGTGTGTGTGTGAGTGTGTGTGTCAAGTACTAAACTGTAGATTATCAGGGAGATGTGTTAATAGTATAGATAATAATAACTAATCCTCATGAGTCCGTTGCTCTATGCCAGGCTCTATTCTAAGTGTTTTAAATGCAATGCATTTCGTTTAATCCCAGGAGCTGCCTTTTGAAGTGAATGTATTACTATAACCCTGTACAGATGAGCAAGCTACAGTTTAGAGAAGTTTAGTAACTTGCCCAAGATTATCCAATTTGTCAGTGGCAGAATTCAACTCCAGATTGTTTCCACTGCCTGCAGTCTTAGCCATTATACTATTCTGCCTCCTAACAGAGAAAAGAGGAGGGAAAATATCAAACAGGGTTTGGCCCTCTATCTAAATTATAGCAGCATTTCCTAAACTTATCTGACTCCAAAGCCCTTTTTTTATCCAAACATTTATTGACATCCCCAGGAACTACTATTCCACAGGACACAGTTTTGGAAGCTTGTGGTATACTAATTACTGCTGTTTGTGTAAAATGCTTACTGTTTAGGATAATTATTATGCAACATAGTCACTGTTATAATTAATATGTCAGCTTAACTTGGTTTTTTATTTGATACAGCTACACTGTTTGCGATTGCCCAGTTTCCTGTTGCCCATATAGCAGAGTCATGTCTTCTGATTTCAAAATCAAAATCAGACTGTTGTTTTTGGCTTTTTGGTGGGCTCCTTTTTTGTCTGGCTACTTCTTTAACTTCGGGCCTCCCCAGGGCACTTTGCTTCCCTCACTGCTCAGCTTAGAAATTTCACCCACATTCATGGTTTTTACCATGATCTGGGCCCCAGTGACCCCTCTAATGCCTGGACCTCTCCACTGTGGATACCCCACAGGCTCTTCAGACTCTTCGCATGCACACATATAAAGCAGTGGGCCAGAATGCCTGGATTCTGACTTCTTTCCACCACTCTACCAGCTGTGCAGATCTGGCTAAGCTATTCAACATCTCCAAATTTCATTTTCCTCATCTGTAAATTGAGAATCATATCCACTTCATACAGTTAAGAGAAAATGCATGAAAAAGTCCTGGCACAGTGCCTGGTCCATATACGTGGTTAATAACTGTTAGCCATCTTCAACCTTTCTGTCACAGACGTGTTTGCCTTGCCTGTATTTCCTATCTCAGTTTATGACCCCATTATCCACCCAGGCACAAGCCAGAAACCCTGGATTTGTGTCTCTCCCTCACCCACCAGGTCTCCATCACTGCTTACCTCCCGGATATATTTCCAATCCACACCTTCCTTCTCATTATGACTCCCCTGTGTCAAGCACTCATCATCTCTTTCATTTGGTTCTCTGTCTCCATTCTTGGCTCCTCTACCTGAAATCTACAGTGCAGTGGTCTATCTAAAATGCAGATTTCCTCAGGCGCGCACCTTGTTACTGCTCAGAATAAAGACCAAGTCCTTTCCCATAACTTAGCCACCACATGTGCACACCCTGCTTCTCTGCCTTATGTCCCCACACTTTCCATCTTGCTCTTCTTGCTCTAGTAACACTGTCCACTGCCTGTTGTTTCCCTACACGCAGATTCCACACCTGAGCTCATGTGGCTGTCTTGCCTGTGAGGCTTGGAGCTTTTTTCCTGGCTAACTCCTTTGTTTGGATGTCATTTACCAAGCCTTCCCTGAACCCCAGAGGGAATGTATACTTCTGTAACATCCACGGGTTTTCACTGACCACTAAATATTAAATATGTCAGTCTTATGTTTGTCTGTAGTTCCTCTCAGGTGAGAATCACGTCTTACTTACATGTGGCTGCAGGACCTAGCATAGTTCCTGAAACGGGAAGTTCTCTGTAAGTGTTGTATAAATTGATTGTACCCATTAATGACTGAAAAGTACAGCTTGGAAGGACACTGTTTCTCTTCCTCCACCTCAAGGAACAGTGTCCAGGCTCTGTCTGCCAAGAACCAGCAATGCATACTATTTACACTGGGCTTTAAAATCTCCAGGAAATTGTAGAAGGTTGGGAGAGACATACATTGACGCTCCCATTGCAGTGCAGACCCTGGTGCCAGTCCCCTCTGTCAAGTCCCATGTGATTAGAAGTGCTGAGATCCACCTCATTTTCTTTGCTGATTTATTGGGTGGCCTTGCAAGACATATTTCCCTGGCCAACTATTTACCAAGCCCCAAATAGTGTCCCTCTTTGGCCACGTGTGGTGGCTCATGCCTGTAATCCCAGCACTTTGAGAGGCTGAGACGGGTAGATCACCTGAGGTCAGGAGTTTGAGACCAGCCAGACCAACATGGTGAAACCCTGTCTCTACTAAAAATATAAAAATTAGCTGGGTGTGGTGGTGGGTGCCTATAGTACCAGCTACTCAGGAGGCTGAGACAGGAGAATTGCTTGAACCCAGGAGGCAGAGGTTGCAATGAGCTAAGATCATCCCACTGCACTCCAGCCTGGGTGACAAAATGAGACTCTGTCTCAAAAAAAAAAAAAAATATTGTCCCTCCTCTCTCCAAACTCCCTGAAGAAGCAGACAAGATCAGCCACTTGAACTAGTGACATAAGCACTGGACTAAGAGTCAAGGAGGAAGTCCCAAGCCATATTCAGCTGTTAGTCAAGTCATTTTACCTCTCAGACTCTGGATTTCTTCATCTGAAGGATGAGGACTGTCTGATCTGTAAGGTCCCCAGAAGCCCCAAAGTCTATGATTCTCTATTTCAATAACCCCATCACAAAGGATACCTTCTCTGATCCACTCAGTCAGAATTCACACCAAATGAGTTCCTTGAGAGTTGGGATATCATTTTGCTCATCTTTCTATTCCCCTAAGAAACAACATGCCTTGATCTAGTTTAGATTCAATGAATTGTTTAGAGCTTCAATTAAAATATTAAAGCAAATGGTCACTAAGTAGAAACTAAAGAGAAGATGCCCAGTAGAAGTTGTGTTCAGGTCATGACTCCTCATAATTTAAAAATTTTCCTCCTTCATTGTCTGGGCAACCCTGAGAAACCCTGTCTTTGCCATCAGGAGAGAATCAAGACAATGCTATGGAAATTACCAGCCTTGAATATCTAAAAAGACCAAGTTTGTGTTCTTAGGTGCAAGAAATACCTCAAGGAAAACAAACAGGACTGGAATGGCCACCCTGACTCCAGGGAGCAGCAGTCATGGAAAAGTTGCCTCAGGGCATCCCAGTAAGGCAAATCTGCTGTTGTCCTGGCATCTCCCCACTCTCAATTCAAATTCCCAGGGAAGTCACATGTCCACCTTTTGGTCACAAAGAGAAGAGCAGCCTGATTGACAGATCTTCTGAGATGGAGGAAGGAAGAGCTGACAGAGAGAAAGTCCACTAGTGGACACAAGAAGTAAGAAACCACCAATGTTCACTCTCTTGAGAGCCTTGAGAGAGAAAGGCAGAGTCACAGATGAGGGAAATCCTTGTCCCTGCTGTCATAAAAATGCACACTATGGTCTCTCACCATTGGTCCCTGACAGTGAGGTAGAGAATGGAGGGGGGGACCCCTACAAAATGAGACTGGTGCAATTTTGCCTTCCTTTTCAAGGACAATTTTGAAGAAAAACTTTGCCTTGTCAGGCATACTATGGTTTATTCAAGGTGACAAAAAACTTTTTTCGGGAGACAGAAGTGGGCAGATCACTTGAGGCCAGAAGTTTGAGACCAGCCTGGACAACATGTTAAAACCCTGTCTCTACTAAAAATACAAAAATTAGTCAGGTGTGGTGGCACATGCCTGTAATTCCAGGTACTCCAGAGGCTGAGGCATGAGAATCTCTTGAACCTAGGAGGCAGAGGTTGCCGTAAGCAGAGACTGTGTCACTGCATTCTAGCCTGGGCGACAGAGCAAGACTCTTTCTAAAACGAAAACAAAAACTTTTTTGGGATCTTCTCACTAGCAAAATAGAGGACCCCCTCACCCCCGCCTTACATATCAACTTAATATTACACACACACACACACACACACCCCTCAGCTTAATTGAGATGTAATTCACATGTCATAAAATTCATCTTTCTAATGTGCACAATTCAGTGGTTTTTAGTATATTCACAGAGCTGTGCAACCATCACTCATTAATTTTAGAACACTTCATCATCCCCAAAAGAAACTCCATATCCTTGGCAGTCTCCGTCCTATCTCCTCCAATTCCTACTAGTCTACTTTCTGTCTCCATGGATTTGCCTATTCTGGGCATTTTATATAAATGTAATCATACAATATATGGTCTTCTGTGATTGTGACTGACTTATTTCACCTTAGTATATTTTCAAGGTTCATTCACACTATAATATGAATCAGGACTTTATTCTTTTTATGGCCAATTAATGCTCCATTGTATGGGTGTACCACATTTTGCTTATCCACCAGTTGATGGACATTTGGGTTGTTTCCACGTTTTAGCTATTATGCATAATATTGCTAGGAACATTCATGTGCAATATTTTGTGTGAATATATGCTTTCATTTTTGGGGGGAATATGCTTAGGTATGGAATTTCTGGGTTTTATGGAAACTTTATACTATCGTTTTAAGGAATGGCCAGATTTTTTTCAAAAGTGCCTGCATTTTATATTCCTACAAGCAGTGTTGGAAGCTTTCAAGTCTCCTATCCTCACCAACACATTATTATTTGCCTTTTTTTCATTATAGCCATTCTAGTGACTGGGAAGTGGTGTCTCATTGTGGCTTGTATTTACATTTCCTTAATAGCTAATGATGTTGACCATCTTTTCTCATATGCTTATGGACCATTTATATATCTTTTGGGGAGAAATGTCTATTCATATTCTTTGCCCATTTTTCACTGGATTTATTATTATTACTATTGAGTTGTTCTTTATGTATTCTGGATACTAGACTTTCATCAAATATTTAATTTTGCAAATGTTTTCTCCCATTCCATGGGTCTATATTTTCACTTTCTTGCTAATGTCCTTTGAAGCACAAAAGTTTTTACTTTGGATGAAGTCAATTTGTCTGTTTTTTCTCTTATCATTTGTGCTTTTAGTGTCACTTCCAAGAAACTATTGCCTAACCCAATTTCACAAAGATTTACTCCTTCATTTTCTTCTAAGAATTTTAGCTCTTGCATTTAGGCCAGTGATCTATTTTGAGTTAACTTTTGTGTATGGTGTGAGGTAGAGTCCAACATCATTTGTTTTACATGTGGATATCCAGTTGTCTCTCATCAATGGTTGAAAAAGCGATTCTTTCACCACTGTCTTGATACCCTTATAAAAAATCAGTTGCCTATAAATGTAAAGAGTTTCTGAACTGCCAATTCTATTTCAATGATGTACATATTTATCTTTATGCCACTACCACACTGTCCTCATGACGGTAGCTAAGTAGTAAATTGTGAAATCTGAAGTGTGAGTCCTCTAGCTTTGCTCTTATTTTCCAAGATTTGTTGTCTTTTCTGAGTCCCTTGCATTTCCGTATGTCTGATAGGACCAGCTTACCAGTTTCTGTTAAAAATCCAACTGGGATTTTTGATAGCTGTTGTATTGAATCTGTAGATCAATTTGGGGAGTATTGCCATCTTAACAATATGAAGTTTTCCAGTCCATGAACATGGATGTCTTTCCATTTAGTCAAGTCTTCTTTAATTTATTTTAATAATGTGTTCTAATTTTCAGTGTACATGTCTTCCACATCTTTCATTACTTATATCCTCTAAGTAATTTTTTGATGCCATTGTAAATTGAATTGTTTTCATAATTTTGTATTCAGATTATAATCATTGCTAGTATTTAAAATACAGTTGACTTTTGTATATTCCATTATAATTTGTAATCTGCAACCTTTCTGAATTCATGTATTAATTCATAAAAATGTGTATGTATGTATTCCTTAGAATTTTCTATATACAAAATCATGTCATCTATGATAGTTTTACTTCTTCCTTTAAAATCTGCATGTCTTTTATTCTTTTTTCTTGCCTAATTGTCCTACATAGAACCTTCAGTAGGGTTGGTGACAGCAGTCATCCTTGTCTTCTTCCCAATCTTAGGGGAAAAGCTTCCAGACTTTCACCATTAATGTTAGACGTGGGAGGTTTGTAGATGCTTTTATCAACTTGAGGAAGTTTATTTCCATCACTAGTTTGTTGAGTGTTTTTATCGTGAAATGTTATCAAATTGTCAAATGCTTGTTCTGCATCTACTGAGATGATCACATGGCTTTTGTTCTTTATTGTTAGTATGGTGTACTACATTGATAGATTTTCTTTTTACTTTCTACTTATTTTTATTTTTACTTTTTTTTGAGAAAGGGTCTTACTGTGTCACCCAGTGGTGTGATCATGGCTCACTGCAGACTTGACCTCCCGGGATTAAGTGATCCTCTCACCTCAGCCTCCCAAGTACCTGCAACCATAGTCACATGCAACCACATCTGGCTAATTTAAAAACAATTTTTTTTTTTTTTTTTTGTAGAGACAGGGTGTCACTATGTTGCTTAGGCTGATCTTGAACTCCTGGGCTCAAGTGATCCTCCTACCTCGGCCTCCCAAAGTACTGGGATTACAGGTGTGAGTCACTACGCCTGACCTATTGATTGATTTTTCAAATGTTTAACCAATCTTGCATTCCTGGGAAAATCCCACTTGGTCATGATATATAATCATTTTTATTATATGTTGCCATGTTCATTTTGCTAGTATTTTGTTAAAGATTTTTGTATCTATATTCATAAGTGATATTGATGATAGTTTTCTTTTTCTTCTTCTTTTTTTTTTTTTTTTTTTTTGATGGAGTTTTGCTCTTGTCATCCGGGCTGTAGTGCAATGGCACAATCTCGACTCACTGCAACCTCTACCTCCCGGGTTCAAGCGACTCTCCTGCCTCAGCCTCAGAGTAGCTGGGATTATAGGTGCCTGCCACTAGGCCCAGCTTATTTTTGTGTTTTTAGTAGAGATGGGGTTTCACCATGTTGGCCAGGCTAGTCTGGAACTCCTGACCACCCACCTCCACCTCCCAGAGTGCTGGGATTACAGGTATGAGCCACTGTGCTCAGCTGGTAGTTTTCTTATGATGTCTTCATCTGGTTTTGGTAACATGAAATAAGTTGGAAAGTATTCCTATTATATGTTTGAAAGAGTAGAAAGGACTGATTTTAATTATTTAAACATTTAGTAGAACTCGCCAGTGAAGCCATCAGGGCCTAGAATTTTCTTTGTGGAAAGTTTTTAAGATAGTATAATGCAATCTCTTTCTTGTCCTATTCAGATATACCTGTCTCTTGATATGCCTTTCTAAAAATGTGTGTGTTTTATCTAGGCTATGCACTTTGTTCATAGTATCTCCTTAAAATCCTTTTTACTTCTTTTTTTTAATTTTTATTTTAGGTTTGGGGATACACGTCAAGATTTGTTACATAGAGAAACACATATCATGGGAGTTTGTTGTACATATTATTACCTCACCCAGATATTAAGCTCAGTAATCAATAGTTCTCTTTTCTGCTCCTCCCCAAGTAGACCCTAGTGTTTGTCGTTTTCTTCCTTGTGCTCATAAGTTCTCATCATTTAGCTCCCACTTATAAGTGAGAACACGCGGCGTTTGGTTTTCTGTTCTTGCATTAGTTTGCTAAGGATGATAGCCTCCATCCATGTTCCTTCAAAAGACATGATCTTGTTCTTTTTGATGCCTGCACCTTTTTATTTCTTTAAGTTTGGTAATAATGTTCCCTTTTTCATTCCTAATTTTAGTGTTTTGGTAACTTGAGTCTCTCTCTCTCTCTCTCTCTCTCACCTTCTTCTCTCTCTCTCTTTCTCTCTTTGGTCAGTCTAGCTAAAGATTTGTCAATTTTGATAATCTCTTCAAAGAACAAATTTTTAGTTTCTTTTTTTTTTTTTGATTGCTTTTCTATTAATAAGGTGGTTCTTGATACAAGCTGCTTGAGTCAGGGACACACAGATTAGAACAATTTCTTTGAGCAGCTGGATTCAAACACAACATGTCTATTTTCCTCCATACTAGGGTTCTCTATATTAGTGTCTCCTCTCTCACCTCTGCCCCTGCAATAATATGACAAAGAAAACAGAGATCACACTATTACATGGGGTCTGTGGGAGGACAACAGTTCCATTAACTCCACAGACGTTTCTGAAACATCTCTAACAAGCTCTGCAGGAGGCACCCAGGGAGATGGAGATGAGTAGGTAGAAGCAGCTACAACTGCTCAGACCTGCAGTGTCACTGGGAAGACACACGTGTACAACCAAGTTTAGAGTACAACAGGTCAGAGTACAGGGAGGATTGTGACCAAGAGTGAGCAAAATGGTCTGGGAACATGGGTTAGGGGTAATGAATCTGTATGGAAGAATCAGGGAACAGATGGGTTGGCATATGAAGTAAGTCTTGGAGAATGGGTAGAATTTTGGGAAAAAAATCAAGAGCCAAGGCAGGGAATGATGGGAAGCCAGGTTGCAGTATGCTGGGGAAAGGAACAGGCTGGACAGAAAAGTTAGGGCTAGACTTTGGAGGGACCCAAAGGGTGTGCAAAGGAACTAGAACTTCATTCTGAAAAAACTAAGACTCCATTGAAGGACTATGAGCATAAGGATGACATGACTAGCCTGTTGGGATCTGGGATAGCAACAGAACCCTATGTTGTTTTTTTCAGACTCTGTCACACTCACAGAAGCAAGCAGAGATGGCTGCTTTCTGTTGATCCCTTTCTCCTTGAGACTCTCTCCTTCCTAGCCTTCCACAGCACTAGCACTTCTCTGGTTTTCTTCCTATCTCTCAGGCTACTCCTTCTGTCCCCTTAGCAGGCTCCTCTTCCTCTGCTCATTCTTTAAATGTTGGTGTTCCTCAGAGTTCTGTTCTAGATCCTTTTCTCACTAGGCCATTCTTCCTTGGAGATCTTATATGTTGCTATGGCTTCAGTGACCAGCTGTAGACTGGTAATTCCCAAATCTATTTATAGCCTGTCAAGACCCCTCTCCTTAGCTTTAGACCCATAAGATCTAACTGCCCTGTGAACATCTCCATTTAAGTGCTATATTCATTAGAATGCCTTTGCTGTGAGTAAAAGGAAATCCCAAATAAAATGGCTGAAGCAAGATAGAAGTGCAGAGACCTTAAGTCCAGGCCTGGTGTGATGACTCCATAGTGTCAGGGTCTCAGGATTCTACCTATAATTCTGCCACCCTCAACCCTCAACTGATCCAGGATGGCTGCTCAGGCTCTAAGAGGAAGGAGAGAAAGCAGTGACGGAGCATGCTGTTTCTCTTCCAAGACACTTGCCAGAATTCACAATACATGTGCCTATATCCACATATGGTCTTTATTCTGAGTGACCATGTGCCCAGTCAAAAAAGTGGAGTGAAGAAGAACTATCAAACAGAAGTTCTTCTGTAGATGCCCCACAAGCAACTCAAATGCAACATGTCCAAAACGAAACTCCTCACTTTCAACCCTTCCACATCTACTCAGCCCCAAATCTCTTCCTGACTTCTCCATCTCATTATGGCCCTAGCATCCAGCAAGCTGCCCAAGGCAGAAACCTGGGAGTCATATCTCTGAAACTTGTCCCTATCCTCAAGTCACCATCATGCTTCGGGTCAGCTGCAACAGCTTCAGCCCTCGTCTACTAACACCCATTCTTGCTCTATCAAATGTATTCTGTACGTCTGCGTTGTCCAGTATGAAAGCCACTAACTGCGTGTGGCCTGGAGCATTCAAAAGGTGGCTAGTCCAATTCAAAATGTGCTGTAAGTGTAAAATACACACCAGATTTCATAGACTTAACATGAAGAAAGTAAAATATCTTGGTATTTCTATGTTGATTATATATTAAAATGATAATATATTTATATATTGGGTTGAATAATTTATTTAAAATTAATTTCACTTATTTATTTTTACATTATGTGGCTACTAGAAACATTTTAATTACATATGTGGCTCCCATTTGTGGCTCTCATTATATTTCTATTGAAAAGTGTCACCCCACACAAAAGCAAAAAATCTCTTTCTAAAACATGCATCTGAACATGTCACACATCTTCTTAACGGCTTTCAGTGGCTTATTGTCTGTAGGATAAAGTTCATTCTACTCAACATAGTTTTCAAGCCCTCCTTGACCCAGTCCCTGCCCTACCCTCCAGCCTCATCTCTTACTCCATCTTCCCTCCATCTGCCCCCTTGACGCTACACTTGGTCCTGTGTGCTTCTTTCAGTTCCCTCAGTGTGGGTCTATAGCCTCGGGGCCTGCACACATGCTGTTCACTGTGCCTGGAACACTCTACCCACCTTGGCCTGCTTAATGCTCTGCTCATCTTTCTAGCCACAGCTTAGACACATGTCTTCCTGAGAGGCCTTCTCAGCTATCCTGTTTCTCTGAGCTCCCATTACTTCTCTATCCTGCCCACCCCACCTCACCCCCAAAAATAGTGTGCCAAAGAACTGTGTCCTTTTCTCAGACTGTTTGGAATCTTGCCTGTCACGTTCACTGTGCTGTTTCCAGCACATCCAGCAAACGTTGGTGCATAGTCGGCCATCAACAAGTATTTGCTGAATAAATGAATGAATCAATGCATAACATCCCAAAGCCATGTAGACAAATTGGAGGGTAGAACCAGATTAGATGACTTCTTAGTCTTAAAGAGGTGGCCATCCAATGGCCATTAGGTTACCAGCCTGGGAGGTGAGGCAAAGAGAAACTTGTAAGACAACACCCTGTAACTACCTAAATCATATCCCTTAGTTTCCTTACACATCACCATGTCTTCAGCCCCTCTCCAGGCCTGGACAGGCCATTTATGGGGACCCAGGCCACCACTGTCTCTTTCTCCTTCCAAAGAAGGACAAACAGCACTGGCTCTCCTCCCAGGAAAGCACCCCACATTTTCAGCAAAAGCTATATTGAGCATTCTTGCTGGAGATGAGCACTTCTTAAATGAGGGTGGGGTGGATAGAAATGGAGGAAGGAGGTAAGAAGGAGAGAGGAAGGAGGGTGCCAGTTTTGAGTTGCTTTTGACCCAGCACCAGGAGAACTGATGTGCATGTTACTAATGAAGTGTGAGCTTCTCTGTGAAGATTTCCTTTCAGGAAACAGGTAGGTAGGGACCCAGAACGGAAGATGGAAAAGAACTTGGAGTCAGGAAGCCAGAGCAGGGAACCCTGGGGCTCCATTGCTAATTTGCTGTGTGACCTGAAACAAGTCACACAGCCTCTCTGGGCTTTAGTTCCTCATCTACAATAAAAAGAATCTTTGTGGGGAGAGAGATCCAAGATGGCTGATCACTAGCAGCTCGGGATTGTAGCTCCCAGTGAAAGCGCAGAGAACAAGAGGATGCCACACTTTCAGACGAATTTTTGTTGCTCACGCACCAGGAGATTCCCAGCGGAGGAGCCCCACGGGTCACCAGTGCGACTCTTGTGGCCGGCGAGGCGGTTTTGCTGCTGCCTTGGTGCAGCGAGGTTCTTGGTGCAGTCAGAAAAGCACCATCAATCATAACATCGCTGTTTTGGCCAGCGCAGTGGGTTGCTCAGATTTTAGCACTGGGAATCAACAAGTTGGATGTCCACTCAGAAACCCAATTATAAAGACGGTAATTATAAAGATCACAGATGGATAAATCTATAAAGAAGGGAAGAAAACAGCCTAAAAAGGCTGAGAATACCCAAAATCAGAACGCCTCTCCCTCTACAGGGGATCACAGTTCCTCATCAGCAACGGAACAAGGCCTGATGGAGAACGAGTGTGTTCCATTAACAGAAGCAGGCTTCAAAAGGTGGATGATAAGAAACTTCTGTGAATTAAAAGAACTTGTTCTAACCCAATGCAAAGAAACTAAGAACTTTAAAAAAAAAAGGTTTGATGAACTGTTAACAAGAATACACAATTTAGAGAGGAATATAAGTGAATTAATGGAACTGAAAAACACAACACGAGAACTTTGTGAACTATGCACAAGTTTTAACAGCCGAATCGATCAAGCAGAATAAAAGATATCAGAAGTCGAAGACCAACTTAATGAAATAAAACGAGAAGACAAGATTAGAGAAAAAAGGATAAAAAGGAACGAGCAAAGTCTCCAAGAAATATGGGACTATGTGAAAAGACCTAATCTACGCTTGGTAGGTGTACCTGAATGTGACGAAGAGAATCAATCCAAGCTGGAAAATATGCTTCAGGATATTATTCAGGAAAACTTTCCTAACCTAGCAAGGCAGGACAATATTCAACTCCAAGTAATACAGAGAACACCACAAAGATATTCCTCAAGAAGACCAACCTCAAGGCACATAATCGCCAGATTCACCAGGGTTGAACTGAAGGAGAAAATCCTGAGGGCAGCCAGAGAGAAGGTCAGGTTACCCATAAAGGGAAGCCTATCAGACTCACAGCAGATCTCTCAGCAGAAACCCTACAAGCTAGAAGAGAGTGGGGGCCAATATTCAACATCCTTAAAGAAAAGACTTTCAACCCAGAATTTTACATCCAGCCAAACTAAGCTTCATAAGCAAAGGAAAAATAAAATCTTTTGTGAACAAGCAAGCACTCAGAGATTTCATCACCACCAGGCCTGCTTTACAAGAGCTTCTGAAAGAACCACTACACATAGAAAGGAACAACCAGTATCAGCCTTTCTAAAAAATACCAAAAAGTAAAGAGCATCAACAAAATCAAGAATTTACATCAACTAATAGGCAAAACAGCCAGCTAACATTAAATGGCAGTATTAACTCACATATATTATTATTAATTCTAAATTTAAATCGACTAAATCCCCCAATCCAAAGACACAGACAGGCAAAAAAAAAGCCAAATCCCATCAGTATGCTGCATCCAGACCCATCTCACATGCAAGGATACACAAAGACTCAAAACAAAGGAATGGAGAAAGATTTACCAACCAAATGGAGAGCAAAAATAAATAAATAAATAAAAAGCAGGAGTTGCTTTAAAGCAACAAAGATCAAAAGAAGCAAAGAAGGCTATTACATAATGATAAAAGGATCAATGCAACAAGAAGAGCTAAAGATCCTAAATATATACGCACCCAGTACAGGAATACCCACATATATAAGACTTATAAAGAGACTTAGACTCCCACACAATAATAGTGGGAGACTTCAACATCAATATTGGACAGATCAATGAGACAAAAAATTAACAATGATATCCAGGATTTGAACTCAGATCCGAAACAAGTAAACTTAATTAACATTTATAGAACTCTCCACTTTAAATACACAAAATATACACTCTTATCAGTACCACATCACATCTATTTACAGGTTTCAATGAAATATTGGTAGGCTTCTTGTTTGTTATTTTCTTCCTTCATTTTTTTTTCATGTCTCTATTATTAAGCACAATTATAGGCATACCCATTTTTAGACTGCATTCTAGCCCGGGCAATAAAGCAACACCCCCGTTCTCTCTCCCTCTTCCTCTTTCTCTTTCTTCCTCTCCTTCATTCTTTTTTTTTTTTTTTTTTTTTTTTGGAAAAAAAAAAAAAAAAAAGATCTTTGCTTTCTGTATCCCTGAAGGGGCTGTTATAAGAATGGAGGCAGGCAAATGAGTGTAAATGGGCTCTGAAAATACAAGCCTCAGAGTAAAAGTCAAGTGAAGTCATGTGAAGGCAAGTGTTTTGAGGCTGTTGTTTTGTTTGGGCAGGAGGTGAACATGCAGCTGTGGAAAGGAAGCTAGGAATGGTGGGTGCGAGTGCACCTCTCTCTCAGCAAAGGTGGGTTCAGGCCAGGCATGATGCCTCATGCCTATAATCCCAGCACTTTGGGAGGCTGAGGCGGGTAGATCACAAGATCAAGAGATAGAGACCATCCTGGCCAACATGGTGAAACCCCGTCTCTACTAAAAAAATAGAAAACTTAGCTGGGCGTGGTGGTGCTTGCCTGTAGTCCCAGCTACTTGGGAGTCTGAGGCAGGAGAATCGCTTGCCTGGGAGGCGGAGCTTGCAGTGAGCTGAGACTGCGCCTCTGCACTCCAGCCTGGTGACAGAGCAAGACTCTGACTCAAAAAACAAAACAAAACAAAAAGGTGGATTCCTATTAATGCAGAGCCCCATCCTCCTAGCCATGGCTCAGGAGCCAGATCTGCCTGTTCTAAACCTGGACCAGGAAAGCTAAATTTTGAACAGAACCTTGGAGAAAATAGACCCACCAGGGAACCTCAGGTTCCTGAAAGGAAGGAGCACAGTCTCATTTTGGGCACCCTCCCCTAACTGCTTCTGACACACTCAAGCAAGAGTGAACATACACACACACACACACACACACACACACACACCCCTCCTTTGCAGATGCAGTCCTCCATCCAGAACTTTGCACCTTACAGCCTCCTGAAACCTCTTCCCAACTTGGAAGGTTTCTCAGTGAATTGACACTGCCCTTAACCCAGCCAGAGACCACCCTGCCCTGGGCTGCTCCATGTGGAGACCCTGCTCCCAAAAGAGTTCTGCACAGACAAGGCAGCTAGATTCCCCTCTGCCCTACCACAAGCGGGTCTCGATGGTGGGGTACACACTGAAGGCCCTTGCTGTGGGGGCAGGCCCTGCAGCTGGCAAGGCCGCTGCTTGGAGGTCTTATTATCCTCTTCTCTCTTTTCCTTTCACAGCCACGTCAGATCACACAAAGCAATCAGTAGTACCTGCAGTTCCCAACCTGGAGGATTGAAAACACGTTCCCCAGCATGCTGCCGACAGCAGCCAGAATCAAGAGGCTCTGTAATTACAGACATGCAGGGGTTTGCGCTCCTGCTCTCACTCATCTATGAAACACTTCCATTCTCTTCCTTTCCCATCGTGCCCTTAAAAAGGCAACGTGAGGCTGGGGCCTTCAGAAAAGCAAGTTCCAACCCTCCGTTCCACCGTGGGCAGACTTTAGCCCTCACTACAATTCAGATCCGCTCGGTCGTGTGTTCATTCCTTCATTTGAAATGCAGTTAATGAAACCTTGTCTGTACTAGCCCTGGGCCTGGTGCTGGGGACACCAAATGTCACCCAGCCCTTACTTTTGAAGAGCTCGTGGTCTAATAAGGAAACTAAGAGATATGATTTAAATAGTTACAGTAAAAATCAAAAAGTAAAAAGTGATGTGTGGTAATGGACATGCCGATCAAATCCTAAGTCAGAGAAAGGTACTGTTGAGAAGGATACCTGTTTCCTGAGAGGCAATATGGTGCAGTGGCTGTGAGTATGGACCCTGGAGAACACAGGCCTGGGTTCAAATCTTGACTTTGCCACTCACTGTATAACCCTAGAAGAAATTGGGAGAATTTTGAGGTCACTGTGAGGAAAAGGTGCAGTGTCTGGCATATAGTATATGCTCAATAAACATCAGCTGCTATAACCAGGGAGAGTAGCTTATAACATGAATTTTTGACTTGTGTGGAGTGAGAAGGTAGGACATTATAGAACAATAATGTTCTATAACAGGAAGAAAATGCAGTGTTTATTTGAAATTCCTTTTGGCTATAGCACAGCCTGTGGGAAGGGAAGAAATATCAAATAAAGCCAGTAAGTTGGGCTGGGGTTAAACCCTGGAATGATGAATGACAAAATGAACTTCAGGAGAGGTACAGGAACACAGGCAATGTTTTGTTTTCATGCTATTCTTTTTTTAAAGAGACAGGGTCTTGCTATATTGCCTGGGCTGGCCTTGAACTATTAACTTCAGATGATCCTTCCACCTCAGCCTCCTGAGTAGCTGGGACTACAGGTACATGCCACTGCATCTGACATAGACAATCTTGATAGGGCCAAGTATCTGTCCAGCCCTAAGCAATGGCCCTCATCTTTAGAGCCACATCCAATTAGGCCAGTATTCAGGTTCTCCAAAGTTAGGGAGGCAGCCCTTGGGGTGTGGTACAGTGTTGGCCAGTATCGTAGATTCTGTCCATCTGGGCAGGCCTCTTCCTGCCTCTGCCAGCAGATTGAGCTCTGCAATCAGGGCCAAGAGAGAAGAGTCATTTCTTCACAGGAACTAGTGGACATGGCATCTCCACCCACCAGAAGGCTAGTGTTGGGGCACAAAGGCTGGGAGAGGCCTCAGGAAAGGTGGCCCGTGGGGAGGGCAAAGGGAGCAGAAGAAGAGGCCAGGTGAGGCTGATCAGGCCTGTGGTCATTATCACCACCCTCTGTTTTGCTCTGGGGTTAGCAGAGCCTGTTCAGTCCTCTTTGGGAGTGGGGCAGACTGAGAGCAAAGATGTCTGAACCCAGGAGGCAGAGGTTGCGGTGAGCCGAGATCCAGCCATTGCACTCCAGCCTGGGTAACACGAGTGAAACTCCATCTCAAAAAAAAAAAAAAAAAAAACACAAAAAAAAAAAAAAAAAAAAAAAAAAAAAAAAAGTCATCAAGTGCCAAACAAACCAAGGAGAGGCCTGTTGGGGGAACGCCAAAGAGAGCACGTGTCCCTGAGAGTGATTCCCAGCTCGGAGGCACCCCAACCCCGGAATGAGGGGGGAAGAGTGGGTATTAAGGATCTGTCTGGGGGCCCACTTCAAGGAAAAGGGGCCCGATTGGGAGACAGCATGGTACAGTGGAAAGGATTGTCGCCTGGGGGAATTGAGAAGCTTCGTTCTTGTCCAGGTTGTGCCTCTCACCTTGTGTGACTTTGGGGAAATCACTTCTCCTTGGCCTCTGTTCCTCTTCAGTAAAACAAAAGAGTTTTGCTAGGAAGATCTCAGAGGCCTTTATAACTGAGAAATCTTCCATCTACTCATGTGAAGCACACAGCCTGTGCTCTCAGGATTTGGGATATGCCCTAAATATTGGAAAGACCCCAGAACAGCCAGACCCAAGAAACTAGAGGAACTCTCTGGAGCTCCCATCCTTCAGGGTGTACAGAGGTGTGGGCTGCAGAGGGGTGGGGAGAGGAGAGAGAACCACCAGGGAGGGAGGGAGGCAGCCTATCTGAACACATGACATCTCCAGGGCAAAGAAAGTGAACTGGTAGGAGATTTCTTCTTCCAGCTCGAGCTGCCTCAGGATCCTGTGGAAAAGCTGCATTATAATCGATAGCCTCATAAATAAATAAATAGTCAATGCATCCTGTCTCCAGCTCAGGGCTTCTTCAGGAAAACAGAACCTCGACCCACTTCTGCATGCCCATTCTGGCTTTCTCCCAAGGCCTCCAGAGGGAAAGAACTCTCTCATAGGTCATCTGGGGCATCCCCCTGCCTCTGTGCTGGCCAGCCATGTGCCCCATCCAAGGAGGTCAAGCGCTGGGGAGTGTGCCTTCTTTCCTCCACCCAGTCCCATGGGGTTCTCTCACAGGCAGGCAGGTGTCCACTCCCTGTAGTTCTTGCCTTGACCTTAATTTTCTCATCCATGGAAAATTCTGTCTGCTTTCAGCTCCAGCCCTTTGCTCCTCACCTTGCCTGGTTTTGTGCCTTTCTTCTGACTGCTGCTTGGCACCAAACGGAACCAGCAGCGGGAAGCACATGGTTGTTCTCCACTCCTCAAGAGAGTCTCCCGCTACACCCACCCCTCAGATGATTTGTCATGTTTTGTAAATGAGCCCCTCAGGGTCCAATGGAGTAAATGCATTTCTGGGCACAGTGAACTAAGACCCTTGTAATTTACTTTACAGAACAGACATGTGCCGGTGAGTTGATTATAAGGCATTCTTTCCTCTTTCTGACTTCTATTACAACACTGGAAAAAGCAAATCTCCAACAACCAAGTTGATTTTTTTTTTTTTTTTTTTTTTTTTTTTTTTTTAATAGGTTGG
>NW_016107430.1:5208952-5213650 GCF_001604975.1 Cebus imitator | reverse complement strand
ACTCTGTTGCCCAAGTTGGGATGCAGTAGCATAATCATAGCTCACTGCAGTCTCAAACTCCTGGGCTCAAGGGATCTTCCTGCTTCAGCTTCCTGAGTAGCTAAGATTACAGGCATGTGCCGCCATGCCTGGCTAACTTTATTTATTTTTTCTTTTTAGTAGAGATGATGTCTCGCTATGTTGCCCAGACCAGCCTTGAACTCCTGGAATCAAGTGATTCTTCCACCTTGGCCTCACAGAGTGCTGGGTTTACAGGCAGGAACTACTACCCAAGTTGAATATTTTAGATCCCAAAGACCAAGATGGTCGCCAGCCCTGTGTTTCAATAGGCAACTACCTTCTAGATGTGCCTTGAAACATCTCAGGACCTCTCTTCTACTTTGGTGCCTCAGTTTCTTCTTCACCTCCCTGGCCCAGGCAAAGAGTACACCCATGCCTAAGGAGCCTTCAATGCTGCTTGTGTAGTGAGCATGGTAAGGGAGTTGTGGGGTTGTGACTGTCCTCTTAGTTCATAATTAAGAAAAAAAAATTAGGCCAGGCATGGTGGCTCACACCATGCTATAATCCCAGCACTTTGGAAGGCCGAGGCGGGTGGATCACAAGGTCAGGACTTTGAGACCAGCCTGGCTAATATGGCAAAACCCTGTCTCTACTAAAAAAACCACAAAAATTAGCTGGGTGTGGTAGCACACGCCTGTAGTCCCAGCTACTCAGGAGGCTGAGGCAGAAGAATCGCTCGAACACAGGAGGCAGAAGTTGCAGTGAGCAGAGATTGTGCCACTGCACTCCAGCCTGGGTGACAGAGTGGGACTCCATCTCAAAAATAAAAATAAAAATTTAGAGATGAGGTCTTGCTATGTTGCCCAGGCTGGCATGCAGTGGCTATTCACAGGCACAATCATGGCATACTGCAGCCTGAAACTCCTGGCCTCAAGTGATCCTCCTGCCTCAGACTCCTTAGTAGTTGGGATCACAAATGCACATCACCATGCTCAGCTGTTTATAATTATTGACCATGATGTTCTAGCTGATCCCTGTGGCATGAACATTCTTTTAATTAAAAGTTTCTAACTAGAAGATACAGTATCCCTGCTATGTCTGTTCTGTAATATTTAGAATATTCTCTTTCCTTCTGAGTTCATAGCAGAGTTTTAGCCCCAGCTTCCCAACCCTACCTGATCTCCTATCATCAGTTATCTTACCCTGATGGAAACAGTGGGGTGACTCTGTACCCAAAACACCCATAATGCTTCCGAACTTACATAAACAAAACAGTGTTGTTCTGAGGTGTCCACGCCGCGGGGCAGTCAGTAATGTGGGCTCTGGGTGTGGTTTGGCTATCTCACAGCTGACAGAAGGTAGCTCTGGCCACCCAGAAAGTAGCACAGGATTCTTTGCCTGGCACCTCAGGAGAGGCAAGGGTGGCCAGTAGCACAGTTTAGTGAGCTTGTAAAGCTGGCTACCAATTTGCATGGCTGTGTTAATGAACCTCCCAAAATTGAGAACATGTTGATACAATGGATTTCCTACCCTAGAAAGAGTCCATGCACACAGTTCACCAACCTTCAGTCATTGCTCTCACAGCCATTCAAGAAACCATGTGAGCCATGCCTCTCCCTTTGAGTGGCCCCCAAGGCAGTAACTGGCCCAGGCTCTCACATAGGGCACTGGGGTCCTACCCCAGCCTCCTGGCTCTACCCACAGCACAGGCTGGGGCTGGTGCTGAGCAAATGGGTTGTAGCTGTCGCCAGAGAGGAGCTGGCAGCAGACACAGCAGACTATGTTTTCTTTGCAGGCTGAGGGTATCTGGAAGAAGCCGAGAATTCCTCTGCTCTGCCTTCGGGAGGAGGGGATGAGAGAAGCAGGGAAGGCCCAGCAATCTCTCCAAAAGAGAAGTTCCTCCAGCTCCTAGGATGAACAAGATAGTACAGACAAAAGATGGAAGGAGGACAACCTAGGGCCCCAGGGAGTCCCTGGTATAGATGTCAGGAGCCTGGGTCCCCTGTCTGGAACTGCTCCTGGGAAGTCATAATGGTAGCTAACATTCACTAATGTTTGCCCTGTGCCAGGCACCCTGCTCAGAGCTCAGCTGCACCGTGAAGGCAGTTTGTACAGCGGCTGAGTACACAGGCCTAAGCGACACACTGCTAGGTTCAAATCCCCAACTTGGCTACTCATTAGCTCTGTGACACTGAGTAAGCTACTTAACCCCTCTGTGCCCAGTTACTTCATTCATAAAATGGGAATATACATAGTACTCACCTGATAAAGTTGGAAGATTAAATGCATTCACATACATAGAGCTCTTAGCACAGTGTCTGCCTTGGAGTAAACAGGAGACAAATTTTTGCCATCACTACTTTATTGAGTCTCCACACAAAGCTTTGAAGTAAATCTCTGAGGCTCAAGGGATTCAAATGCTTGCCCAAGGTTCCAGGTGCATTTGATTGACAGAGCATGGGTACCCTCCTGAATGCTCTTTGAGGTCTCTATATTTAGGAAGAAGCAGCTTCAGAACTCCAGATCCCCATCCCAGGTCCATTCCAGTTTAGAAACTCCACAGCCACCTCAACAGCAGGTACAAAGGTGGGTCTCTGTCCTGCCTCTGGGGCCAGGCTCGCTGGTGGCTTCAGGCCCAGCCAGAAGATCTCTTCCACCCACCTGACTCTAGCAACACCCACATTACCAACCCTGGGCCTCCCCCCAGAGCCTCCACCTTCTAGGAAGCCTCCTTCCCTCCTGCAAGATGCTGATGGCTGAGACTGGAGGGACCCTTTCAATTTCAGGATAAACAAACTGTCGTTCTGGCCCAGCCCTCTGCTGGCTTACCGCTTCCCACCCCCCTCCATCCGCAATGCACAGTCGCTCTGTTCTCCTGCCAACTTGGCAGCTCATCACTGCTGTTACTATCAACACCTCCAAGGGAAAAGGGAGAGGAGTCAGCTCTGATCGCCTGGCGCACTGAGTCGAAAATTCATGTCAGAGCCATCCCTGGTATGTCTCCCAAGCTCCCAAGGCTCCTGGTGAGGAGGAAAAGGTGGGACTCACGTTGCTGAGGACAGAGGGGGCTGGGGAGTGGCCCTGGGCCTAATTAGAACACCTCCTAGCAGAGCCACTCGCTGGTCCTGGCTGAAGCTGCAAGCCCCCAGGAGTAGGTGGCTCTGATAGAAGGCACTGCAGAAGGATACTCTGGGGGCCTTGCAGCTGTGTAGGAGAGGACTTGGGGGGTCTGAATCTCTTCCCAACTCTTGCCAAAGTCCAGGGCAGTTCCCAAGATGGTTGGTCAGAGGTCTGTGGCCAGGATTGGAAAAACAGGTCTTTCCCTGTGCAGTCTGTGAGCTCCTAGTCTTTGGCCTGTGCCTTCTTTCCTCCATCTTTCCTGGACTCCTTGTGTGCAGAGCTCTTGTCTCTCCTATTGGATTGGATTGAGAGCCCCTAAGGGACAGCACTTTCTCCACCAAATGGAAACATCTCACAGACAGAAACAACCTTTTCCTATGCCCAACTCCCTCCCCAAGCCTCTTAGGCCCTACCTATTGGCTCCATAAAGCAACTGATGCCCTCCTCTGCTCCTGCCGGGACTCCTGGAGCCCAGCTGGGAAGAACAGAGAACCTACATCTTCAAGGACCCAGTGTCCTTCCTGGAGCATAGCCTGCCTGTAGCACAGGGTCGTGGTCAGTCATCTACCCTGACAGGACCCAGGGAAGTCAGTGTGCAGCCTCTCTCAGGAGGAATGGCCTCTCTAGCATTCTCCCTGCTTGTCAAAAGAAGGCCTTCGTTCCCTGCTCTAGGGCTTTTGGGGGTCAGCAAAAGTGGTGGGTTCAGGGGAAGCTGCCCAATCCTTGCACCACCTAGTACACCCAAGGATGTGGTTGTCAGCTCCCCTCTGGGTGCTGCCAGCTGTTTCCTTCTCGGTAACACAGTGATAACCTCGGGTACCTCACTGGGTGACAGCTGATTGTGATAAAGACATGAGGATGATGCCTGCGTGCTCCTGGGGTCCGTCCTGGCACTCAGAATCCATATGTTTTCCTTCCTTCCCTAATTTTCTTCCTTCTTTACCTCATTCATCTCTCCACTCTCTCCAGAAGCCTTTCTCCCAGATGTGAAACTGATCCTAAGACCCCCTCTATTTCCTGCTGAAAACCCCCACTGAGAAACATAGTCACGGCCACAGTTCTTCCTGGTAAGAAGCCCCCAGGGGCCAGGCAACAAGAAAAGCGAGCTCATTCAGCAGGCTGGGATGTAAATAAGCCACAAGAGGCTGTGCCATTCTGGGTTGCACCTGTGAGCATCGCTCAGCTGAAGCCCCGTCAGCGTTTCCATGACAAACTCGTATTTCCGGATGCCTTTCTTCCAGCTTGAAGAGCCTGCCTCGTGGTAAGACTTGACACTGAAAATGCTTCCATATTTTTTCCCCTAAAAAAGGTTGCATGCTCTAAAATTCCACATGTTCATTAGATGTGTTTGCTCCTCATTCTGAGAGTTTTGTGGACATTATATGTGTATAGTATATATCAAGCAGGTAATATACACATGCGAGGTTCTGTGGTGGAGAGCCATCATGGCAAATACACAGCCACCACACATCATAATAAAATGTCTCCCTTCCCCAAAATATATCCTGCATCCATTTGTCTGCCTCAAAGCCTGAAACTCCACCATTAGAGATTTGCTACTTTTGAACTTGAATGATT
>NW_016107430.1:5185845-5208775 GCF_001604975.1 Cebus imitator | reverse complement strand
TTTTTTTTTTTTAATTTTCTGTGGAGATGAGGTCTTGTTATGTTGCCCTGGCTGGTCTTGAACTCCTGGGCTCAAGCTATCCTCCCACCTTGGCTTCCCAAAATGCTGGAATTACAGGTGTGAGCCACCACACCCAGCTGCCCATCTTTTAAGTGTCCACTATATTAATGCACCAACCCCTGCAAGGACCAAATTCTAAAAACCTAAATGGTTTTCAGGTTCACTTGGGATGCTTCCAGAAAGGCAAATACCCAGGCCCTGCCCCAGACATCCTGAATCAGAATTTCTAGAACTGATGTGGAGCCCAAGACTCAGCTTTTTAAAGAAGCAACCAAGTGATACTGATGATAAGCCAGGTTTAGACTGATACAGGGTTTAGTGCATCAGGTGAGGAAACAGAATACCTAAATTTCATTTACAGCACCACCATTTATAGAGAGACCCTGGGCACTTCACTCCTTGAACCTGGGGCAAAAGTGTGAGACCCAGCTCCCAAGCCCTGTAGGAGGACCAAATGAGGGCAATGTTTTGGAAATACCTGTTGGAAACCATCAGACAATGCAAATGTTCATTGTTATTCCATATACATACATGGCATGCACTATACATGTTCATGTGTATCCATGTACCTGAATTTCCTACGGAAAGGACATGTCTGACTTTTGTCATTCTTCTTCATCTATGCTTCTAGCTGTCTTCACTTTCAGATGGACTCTGTCACTTCAGGACACCCCTGAAGTCCTCTCCCCATAGCTTGGCACAGTCCCTGATAATTTTAAAAGAACTTTTTCCATCTAATAGGTTTGTTCACCCTCTATGATCTTTCAGATGTTCATCCCTTCTGGAGAGTAAGAAGAAAAAGGACTAGTCACTCCTGTCTGATGACAACGAGAAACTGAGGCAGGTGGGTTTAGAGGGCCATATACCGTTTAAACATAGGGCAGTTCTTTCATTTTGAAAACCTGGTGAAAATGCACACATACAAAATCCTTCATACAGTTTTAGGGTTTCATGAACTTCCTGACACCCTTCCATTGTAACCCCTAGGAGTCCAGGAATGTCAGGCAAAGAACACCTGCCCCCGTCCATGGATCTGGTAGCCCATGCCCTCTAAGCCCTCAGAGCATCATGTTCAAGCATATGGGGCGTCCTTTCAGCCATGCCTTTGCCAGACGACCTAACTCATCAACACTTCTCCCCAAGCTGTGAGATGAACTTGCCTGACCTCCCCACCACCTGCCAAAGAAAGAGCAACACATTACCTGCGAAGATTCAGGACAGAATCTTCTCAGACCAGCCTATGCCTTCCTGTTCCTGAGCCTGCAGCATGGAGAATCTGAGCTGCCATAAGGTATCAGGAGAATGGATGGTTTTTATTGCAGTAGCAGAAAGCACGATTCAAACTGGCTTAAACAATCAACCTATTGGTCCTTGACAATTAAAAAGAAGTTTGAGGTGGGGTGGGCTTTATCCAAGATCTGATCCATCTGCTCTATGCTGTTTCTTTTTATCTTTCCACTCTGTCTTCCATGATGTCAACTTCATCCTAAAACTCTCAATCCTCTAGGTTGCAACATGGTTGCCAGCAGCAACCAAAGCTGTCTGCACCTTTGTTCACTCTCAGGAGAGAGAGCAAGCTGCTTTTTAACTAGTCATCATGGAAGAAAGTAGAAGCTTCTTTCCAGAACCCCTCAGTCAATGTCTCCCCACATCTTATTAGCCTAGAATGAGTAATATCCCATCCGGATCAGAGCCCACATCTGACACAGTATGCTGCATGGCTGGGAAATTCAGATCGTGGTATAGTTGTGCCCCCATGCTCAGAACCCCCAGGTCCTGGTCCTAGGGCTTAGCCTCCTGCCCCTGCACACTTGAAACTGCTTTCAAGAAAGGAATTAAGAACTCAAAGGAATGATTTTGTAAAGGCTCAGAATCTGGTCTTGCCCCATAGTCACTTGGTGGAAAACTAAGCCAAGCAGGCCTGAGCCTTCTCAGAAAGGAGAGGGGAGAATTTTCATTTCCTAGAAAGGAAAGGAAACAGAATTTGCAGCCAGCCAGCTGAGCAGAATGCAGGCCGCACAGGGAGTCCAGAGACCTGGGTTATGTCTCCTTGCTTCTGTAGAGGACTCATTGAGTGACTAACAACTTGTTTACCTGCTGTGGCTTCTGCGCAAAGGTAAAACAATCCCTTCCATTTTGAAGCAATCCTTGGGTAAGGTTACAACCCCTTGGAAGGAAGCTAAGTCCCAGAAGGTTTCAGGCTTGTGTGCTACCACACGGAGGATAGAGGATGAGGTGTGTGGAGTGGTTTCTGGCCAGTCCTTGGCTGCCAGAATCATCCAAAAGTTCTTTTATTGTGACTCCAATAAGAATGGGGACCCCATATGGCCCAGACTCTGCTTGGAAGCTCATAGAAAGGAACATGGTTCAGCAACTGAAAGAAATTCCAAGTATTTATTATATATTTTGAAGCGATAAAAAACACTTGGCAATGTTTTTCTAAAGCCGCTTTTTCTTAATTCTCTCACAGTCAGCTACTGAAGGGCTTTTGACATGCCCAAAACTCCTGTACTCTGTCTGGCACCCAAATATCCCCCTCTTTCTGAGCTCTTTATTATGTAGGGTGATTTTGCCTCTTGTATCAGGTCCTTCCCTCTTCTCCCAGTCTTTCTTCTCATGATCCTCCCAGTTCTGTACCCCAGGCCAGGTGCGGTGGCTCACACCTGTAATCCCAGCACTTTGGGAGGCTGAGGCAAGAGGATCACTTGAGTTCAGGAGTTAGAGCCAGACTGGTGAAACACCATCTCTACTAAACATTCCAAAATTAGGCCAGGTGCAGTGGCTCACTCCTGTAATCTCAGCACTTTGGGAGGCCAAGGCAGGTGGATCACGAAGTCAGGCTATCAAGACAATCCTGGCCAACATGGTGAAACTCCATCTCTACTAAAAATACAAAAATTAGGTGGACATGGTGGCGCATACCTGTAATCCCAGCTACTTGGGTGGCTGAGGCAGGAGAATCACTTGAACCCAAAAGTCAGAGGTTTCAGTTAGCCAAGACTGTGCCACTGCATTCCAGCCTGGTAACAAAATAAGATTCCGTCTCAAAAAAAAAAAAAAAAAATGCCAGGCATGGCGGCACATGTCTGTAATCCCGGCTATTCAGGAGGCTGAGGCAGGAAAATCACTTGAACCTGGGAGGTGGAGGTTACAGTGAGCCAAGATTGCGCCACTGCACTCTAGCCTGGGCAACAGAGAAAGACTCCATCTCAAAAAAAAAAAAAAACAACAACATCAACAAAAATTGTACCCAGAAGATCTAGATATCAGATTATCAAACTAAAATGTTCCTTAAAATACTAAAACTTCAGTAAATCTTGTTCCTGTCACATCAGCATCATTTAGGGAACAGACTTCCAGTCTCAAATACATGAAGGTTATTCTAATACCCCATCTCAAAGCATGGAATATCAGCTTTAGTTGTTTTTGCTGGTGAAAATGGTGAGCCATGAAACATCCACATTGAGAACATTGCCTTCTAATAGCTTTTGCCCCTGGCATTGTAATTCTGAACAAGTCTGTGGGATATTCTCTGTTGGCTTCTTCAGCTGCACTCTCCAGCCTTCTCCTCTCTGCTCTAAGATCCAAGAGGCTGACTTATGTGGTCTATAACAATAGGCTCCCTTGCCATCAGATTCCTGGTTGGGTTTGGCCAATGGGAAGCATTGACAACAGATGGAAAGGATGAAGAGAAGGCAGTCAGGATGTTCATTCTCTCCTCTCCCACCCTGCTGGACTGATGGGTGGCCAACACTCTGGAAACAGACAGCTGTCCAATAGCTATGGCTGTTCCCTGGAACCTGGTCAGTGCTCCCCACCTGCACCTTCAGCCTAGAGGCGGTAGTGACTCCCTGTTTTGCTGGCCCTGGATGATTCCCTGCCCACTGTTGCTTCCCTTGGCCCTGTAAATTGCCCCTTTGTCCAACTCACCTCACTTCCTTGAGTGACAGGACCTTTACTAATTCAGTGCCCCAGGACTTCCACAGCTTTGCCACCTCATTGACTCTCACTTTATCATGGTAAACTAGAAAGGGCATGGGGGAAGGATTGTACTCTTATTTACGGAAGTTCTGACCTTTGAAACTTTTTTAAATGATTCAGTCAAATGTCAAGGTCTAACTTTGAATCTTTAGGCTGGACTATGCACCAATTTTTGACCAAGTTAAGGGATCAATCCAGTGGATGAAGAACAGGGTCTGTCTGTGAAAAGCTAAGTGGAAAATGAATCCACAGCCTGTCACTCCCATGGTCTAACCACTGGACTGCCACCACCAGGCAGCCACTACCAAAATTCCGGGTGGGGCTTTGCCGAGTAACCCAGGCATCCCACTTCATCTTGGCCATAACAAGACCAAAAAAGATAGAGAAAACACCAAGCACACCCTACAGAAAGGCTGAGTCTGATCAGCATGATTTAAGCAATTCTGGAAAGGCCTTTCACACTCAAAAATCCACACCCACTCCCCCATTTCCATCCCAGGCCTGATTAAGGTTAAACCATATATGCCCATATCTGAAATTTCGCAAGTAGAGAGGCATAACTTTCCCTTTAGGCCAAATATAAATATTGTTCCCTGAAAGGAGTCATTTGTTTACATTTGATTAATATTTCCATTTTGTGCAAGGCACTGTGCTAAGCAGTAGACAATGTTTTAATCCCATCCATTCCCTTGAGTATGAATAAACTGGATATCAGAAGAAAGGAAAACCACTGAGAGGTGAGGAAAGATGTGCCAAAAAGGGAGGAAAATGAACACAAATTTTGCCTTTATTCATCCTGGACTGAAGGGAGATGCTCTAGATTAGAGACATAAATAGGAGGTCTACATATGGATGCAGAAGGTCTACATGTGGAAGCATATAGATGGTGTTTAAAGCCTTTTAGGACCAGACAAGACCACCCAGGAGGAAGAGTACAGAGGAGAGGAGAAGGGAGCATAAGGAAAGGAAAAGGAAGAGAGCAGAGGCTATTCAAGAACTAAGGTCTAGGGTGTTCCAATTTTAGAGGTTGTGAAAAGTGAAAAAGCAAATCTGAAAAAGACAAATAGAGAAGGATCAGCTAGTGAATTCAGAAGAAGATTGGAAGACCCCAGTGTCCTGGAAGCAACTAAAGAAAGTGTTTCAAGAAGAAAGGAGTGATCGCATGACTTAAAATGCTGCTGATGGGTCAAATAAGAACAGAGAATTGACCATGGAATCTGTCAACACAGAAGTCATCAGTGGCCTTGATAAATGTAGTTTCGCTGCCACGGTAAGGACGAATGCCTGATTGGAGCCTGTGACGGAGACTAGGAGGTGAGGAAATAGAAACAGTTGTTTTGCTCTGAATGGTTAGAAAATGGTGAAGTAACTGGAGGGAATGTAGGGTCAAGGATATTTTTTAAAGCTGAGAGTTATTATATCCCATCAGTATGCTGATGGGAATGATCCAGTTGAGATGGAAAATTTGATGCTGCAGATGAGAGAGCGGATAATTGCTGGAGTGATGCTTTTTAATAAGCAAGAGGAGAAGGGATCCAGTGTGCAAGGGGAGGGGCTGGCCTCAGACAGACACATGGACGATTCATTCATCATGAGAGGAGGGAAGGTGGGGCACGTGGGCACAACTTCTGGAGGCTGGTATTTTTGGTGGTGGGAGGATGTAATTTTTTTCTTTTCTGATTTTTTTTTTCTCAGTAGGGGAAAAATGATGTCATCAGCTGAAAGTGAGAAGCAAGGAGAGCTGCATGCAGGCCTGAAAAGAAAGGAGGCGCGATGCAATCATCTGTCACAGGGAGTAGGAGAGCGACTTTCCTGGGGAAGATGGTGTAGGATTGCTGGGCAGCAACATGGCAGCAATGTGGTCCTCTGAGGTCAGTGGTGATTAAAGGGAGACCTTTCAGTGCAGCTCTATGTTTTTCTCCAGCCACCTTGAACACCTGGAGTGCAGGCGTGAATTAGCTAAAAATTAGATCGGACAAGTGTTGATTTTGCTAGACCTGTAGGTTGGGCGACAGAAAGTCAGGATGGTTGTAATTGTTACCTATTGCTGTGAAACACATGACTCCAATGCAATTATCCCCAACCAACAAATATTTATTATCTCATTGTGGGTCACAGTTTGGAATTTGGAAGCAGCTCAGGCTGGGCAGTTCTGGCTTGGGGTCTTTCATGAGGCTGCAAGTCAATATGTTACCTCGGGTTGCAGTCATCTGAAAGCTTGTCTGGGGCTGGAGGATCTGCTTCCAGGGTGGCACACTCACATGGCTGGCAAGTCAGTACTGGTGGTTGGCAGTTCCTCTCTATGTGGCCCCTCTACAGGCTGCCAGGGTGTCCTTACAGCATGACAACCAACTTCTTCCAGCGCGAGCAGTCCCAGAGGGAGACCTAAGCAGAAGCTGTCCTTCTTTGACCTATACTCAGAAGTGACACTGTATTACTGTTGCTGCATTATATTTGTTAAGAGCAAGTCACTAAGTCTAGTCCACATTCAAGGGGAGGGGAATTAGAATCCACGTTTTTGAGGGAGTCGTGTTGTTGTGGGCTGAATGAATCGGCCCCGCCACAGATTCCTGTGTTGGAGCCCTAACATATAGCGTGGCTGTATTTAGAGATGGGGCCTCTAAGAAACAGATTAACGTTAAATAAGATAATAAAGGTCTCTGATCCAATAGAGTTCATTTCCTTTTAAGGAAAGACACCAAATAGCTTTCTCTCTTTCTGTCTGTGCTCATACACTAAGGAACAGCCACGTGAGGACACAGCAAGAAGTAGCCATCTACAATTCAGGAAGAGTCCTCACCAGAAACCAAATTGGCCAGAATCTTGTCTTAGACTACTAGCTTCCAGAACTATGAGAAAAAAAAAAAATCCATGCTAAAGCCACCCACTCTGTAGGATTTCATTATGGCAGCCAAGCCGATGAGTACAAGCATCAGAGAACTTGCAAACATATTTTAATGTCACTACAAGGGCCCAGGGTATACGTAAGTATATTTACTGTGCTGGACTGTGGGTTATAAGCTGAGAAGTGAGGGAGGTGATGGTGTGGAGGAATGAATGAGTGAAAGGACTGGGGGATCAGTGTGTGGAAGGAAAGTCTCTGGGGGGAATAAGTGTAAGGGTGGGAGTAAAAGGAAAGCGAGCTGAACAGATATGAGGTTAGTGGTCAGAGAAAGCTGCTTGAAATGGAGATTTTAGACATGGCACAGTCACTGCTGGTGATAAGATCTGGCATTAGATGATGGGAGTGGGTGGGTGAGGCAGGCGGGAAGGGACAGATCACTGGCGGTGAGAAGGTCAATTAACCAGAGGCAGAATGTTGGAGGAGTCATCTAATAGACATGGACCAGGAATGATGCTGAGTTTAGTGATGGACAGAGCGATAGTGAGCCAGGTGCTAAGGTCTTTCATGAATGGGGGATTAATGGCGAGAGAGTAGATGATTGGGAGCAGGGAGCAGTAGCAGGACAGAGCAGGGAGCAGTAGCAGGACAGAGCCTGACGGCCAGTGAGACACAAAGGGAGAGGCCAGGTTCTAATCTGGGGGGTGGGAGTTACTACTGGGTTGCCTATTAAGGAGCCACATGCACAACCAAGTTAGGAGGAGAAGCAGAGGATGTGAGTGAACACACACGTGTGCACACACACACACAGATGCACACTAATAGCATGTATCTCATAGGGTTGTTAGAAGAACTAACTGAGCTAATACTTAGTGCTGAGACAGTGCCTGTTTGGAGGGTTTTCTGACAGCAGTCAACTCTCCATCACCAACTGGGTGTCCAACAATTCAATTCAATTCAGTTCTGACACTACCGGGAGTTAGCATCAGATCCCACAAGGTAAAGGGATCAGTCCCACAAGATTGCCTCCCTCTACTTCCAGTGCCAGCTGCAAATAACAAGCTACCCCCACTTCTGCCCAGGTGACTACAAATTTAGGCATCCCCACACCACCGCCAAAGAGGTTCAGTAATTTTCTAGGACAACTTGCATTTATTGGTTTATTATAAAGGACACAGTGAACAGCCAGATAAAGAGCTACACAGGGCAAGATCTGAATGGGTGCTGAGTACAGAAGCCTCTGTCTCCTGCATTCACCAACCTTGGAACTCTGAATTTCTTTGTTCAAAAGATTTTCTGACCCAATCTCCAGCCCTTCTTTCCCTGCAGGAGTTGGGGGTGGTGGGGAAAGTGAGGCTGAAAGTTCCCACCCTCTTCCCTCTAATCATGGTCTTTCTGGTGGTCAGCCCCCATCTTGAAGCTCTCTAGGGACCCCGTTCTCAGCCATCTCATGAGCATAAACTCAGGTGTGGTTAAAAGAGGCTCCTTATCAATGTCAAAAAGTCACTCTGGGAATTCCAAGGGTTCTAGGAGCTCTGTGTCAGGAACTGAGCGTGAATACCAAATATGTGTTTTTGTTTTGTTTTTTTGAGATGGAGTCTCACCCTGTCACCCAGGCTGGAGTGCAGTGGCGTGATCTCGGCTCACTGCAACCTCCACCTCCTGGGTTCAAGCAATTCTCCTGCCTCAGCCTCCAAGTAGCTGGGACTATAGGTATGCACCACCACACCCGGCTAATTTTTGTATTTTTAATAGAGATGGGGTTTCATCATATTGGCCAGACTGGTCTTGAACTCTTGACCTCAGGTAATCTGCCCACCTTGGCCTCCCAAAGTGTTGAGATGACAGGCATGAGCCACTGAATCTGGCCTGTTATACTTTTTATTATACTACAGCTTGTCACATAGTAAGTTCTATGAGAAAGAAGCCAGTCTACTGAGGAGCAGTCAATGAGAAAGAAGTCAATGAGAAAGAAGCCAGTCTACTGAGGAGCAGCCAGTCCAGAGGTATGTTAGGTGAACCTCCTTTGAGGCTTAACTTAATCCCCCTGCATCCAACAATAGCTGCTACCATCTAAAAAAATTATTCTTCTTGAGATAGCCTGAGTTGGTTTTGTTATTTACAACCAAAAATGCTCTGACGTGAGTAACTACACCAAGGGGCAGAGCGGCCCATGCACCATGTGAGTGAGGCAAGCTGAGAATGGCTAGAAAAAATAGTTTAAGAGCCAATAGCAAAATTCCTCTGTGGGAGAGAATTGCTGGAATCTAAAATATAGGCTTAGGGCATAAACCTGAAATGGAAGGCGGAACAAAAGGAGAGTTGAATTGCTTGGCTCAAAAATTGGGTGGAGGCTTACCACCAGGAAGACCAGCAAGAAATTTGTTTTGTTCATTCAGCCTCCTAAGAGGAAGTTTTGGATTGCCACCAATTTGACTTAATTTATTTTGTTTTGAGACAGGGTCTCCTTCTGTTGCCCAAGCTGGAGTATGGTGGCGCAATCTTGGCTAACTGTGACCTCGGCCTTCTGGGCTCGAGGCGTCCTCTCACCTTAGCCTCCCGAGTAGCTGGGACTACAGGCACGTACCACCGTGCTCAGCTAATTTCAAATATTTTGTAGAGATGAGGTCTCACTATATTGCCTAGGCTGGTCTTGAACTCCTGGGCTCAATGATTCTCCTGCCTTGGCCTCTCAATGTGCTGAAATTATAGGCATGAGCTGCTGTGCTCGTCCTCCAACTTGACTTTATTATGAAGTGGTAATAAACAAATAAGAATCCTTGTACCCCAAACTTTTTTTTTTTTTTTTGAGTCAGAGTCTCACTCTGTCATCATCCAGGATGCAGTGGCTTGATCATGTCTCACTGCAGCCTCGATCTCCTGGGCTCAAGTGATCCTCCAACCTCGGCCTTCCAAGTAGCTAAGACTACAGGCGTACACTACCATGCCTGGCTAATTTTTTTTAATTTTTGTAGAAAGGGGCCTTGCTAGGCATGGTGGCTCACACCTGTAATCCCAGCACTTTGAGAGGCTGAGGCAGGCAGATTACCTGAGGTCAGGAGTTTGAGATCAGCCTGGCCAACATGGTGAAACTCCATCTCTACTAAAAATACAAAAGTGAGCAGGGTGTGGTGGCATGGACCTGAAATCCCAGCTGCTCAGGAGGCTGAGTCAGGAGAATCGCTTGGACCTGGGAGGCAGACGTTGTCATGAGCTGAGATCATGCCACTGCACTCCAGCCTGGGCAACAGACCAAGACTCCATCTAAAAACAACAACAAAAGAGGGGCAGTTCTCACTATGTTGCCCAGGCTGGTCTCAAACTCTTGGACTCAAGCAATCCTCCTGCCTCAGCCTCCCTAACTGCCAAAACTTTGATCATATCTTTGATTATTTCCTTAAGGTCAAATTATAAGAAATGAATCTTATGTGCTGTGTCCAAATAATTTAAAACCTGGAGCCAAAGTTCCCCACCAGAAAGACTGAGACAGTTTAGATTTCTTCCAGCAGTGAATGAAAGTGCTTGGTTTCCCAGGGTGTTCCTATGGTTTTAAATCCTTGAGAAACAGGTGAAAATTGCTTTAGTTTATATTTTGCTGTTATCAGTAAGTCTGAACTTCTTTTTTCATATATTTATTGGCTGTATCTATTTTTCTTCTTTTAAAGATTACTTTCTCCAGGCCTGTGCTCCCCCCGCTTTCTGGTGCTTCCCATCTTTCTTGTGCACAGAATCCCACCTCTTCCTTGCCTTCTCAGCTCATGCTGGCTTACTCATCACAGCCCCTCATAAAGGGAGCAATTTGCTCTGTCTTAAAACTGAAAGGCCCACGTGCTGGAAATGTCTCAGTCCCTGGCGCACTGAAACAGTTGGTCACCCAACTTCCGGACCTTAGACTGTTTTTCCTCCGCAGCAAAATGAGGATCAGATGATCTCTGGTGTTGCTCCCAGCTCTTCATTAATTCCCTCCGTAAATATACACAATGCTACCATGCTCTACTGCTCTGGGCGGTCATTCTGCTAGGGAAGCATCAGGGACTCCTCAGTAAACAGGACCCATCTATCCCTACCATCCAATGATAGCTCCCTGGAGGAATACTATCTTGATAAATTTGCAACAAAAACCTTAATGTGATTGGCTGACGGCAGATAAAGAAGCCCTAATAGAGGGCAGGAAGAATGTCCCTTGGGTACACCAGAAGGAATTTAGATGCCAGGAAGCGTGAGAGAGGAATGAAGGGACCTAAAGATAAATCTGACTTACTTGGAAGTTTGGCTGAAGATCAATCCAGAAATATCTGTGTGTATTTCCCCAGAACCAGAGGCAGATGTCCCACCATCTGAGGCTGTCTTTCCTCTCACACCCTTCCCAGATTCCTAAGCCCTCAACATAGGCATTTCAGAATCTCCTTCTCAGGGTTCTAAGGCCTGTAAAGTCTTATGCATCTCTTATATTAGCCCAGGCTTACATTCTCCAAGATTTGGAAAGAGTTTCTCTCCCTGGAATATCCTGCAGAAATGAGCCCCACCAGGGATCATTTCTGCAGAGCAAGCAATTTTGTGCCCCCACATTATCGAACATAGCAAAAAATAAATTTCATAAAGCCCAAGAAAGGGCCTCAAAGAAACAGTTAAGTACACAAAGTGGAGCAAAACCTCTCTTCTCACCACCACAATCCACTGCGCCTGGCTTTTAAAATTCTAATTAAGAGACAACGAAGACGGTGAATTTACTGAAGGCAAGAACAGAGGCCTGGCTCTAATTCCACCCGCGACCCTGCCCACCCCCAGCACTGAACCCAGAGCCTGTGCGCAGCAGGAGCTAAGAAAATACTGATGGAATTGAGTGGACCTGGCCCAGAGCTGAGGGAGCGGAAAGGGGAGGAGGGAGCTGGAGCCCAGGGCTCCTGCCACCACTGCCTGCAGGCTGCGGGGAAAGTCGAATGTAAAGCCTGCCAGACCTCTAACGAGTGCTCCACCGCCAGCAGGCTGCGATTGCTCATTGTGTTTGGTTATAATTAGCAGCATATTCTGCGATGGCAAAGCAGGCAGTGAGCAGGAGAAGGGCTGGGAACAGGCTGCCACCCTCGCAGCCATCAGTCCGGGGGCCCTGGGCTGCAGAACCTGGGTTCCTTGGCTTCCTGTCCCTGCCTGCCCTGCATTCACAGCCTGGGCTTGGGCTGGCAGACCTTGATCAGTGATGCTGGACCAACCCCAGATCCCAAAGAGGAACTGTTGACTGTGACTGCACGATAGCATGTGCTGAAAAATTGGGTTCACCTGGGTTTAGGACCAAGTTTTGTTTTCAGTGTACAATGTGACCACAGGCAAGTGAGCCTCAGTTTCCCCATCTATAAAATGTGATGGTAATAATAGTACTCCTCTTTTTTATGGGGTGGTGAGACTTGAAAGGGGCAGCTCATCTAAGGCACTTGGCAGAAGGCCTTGCGGGCCGTTGGCACTCAGTGCCTTGCAGCTGCTATTGCAAAAGTGACAGAAGTAGCTTCTCCTCTGGCCCTTTCCTCTCCCATCTCGGCAACGTCTGTCTCACCCCCATGGGCAGGCTCCTCCCCGCACAGGTGCTCAGCAGCCTGCAACTCCTTTCTCCACCCTATGGAGCCAGCTCTCAAGGGAGGGTCTGCCTTTGTGCTAATTCAATGTGAACAGAGGGAACTTCGTGGCCTCTCCTAGGGGAGTGGTCTCACTTTTTTTAATTGTGATCTACAGGACACATTTTACATAGTGACTGAGGGCACACATACCTATCAGTAGATAAAACAGAAACATGTTTCATGAAACCACAGTTACACAAACCAGGTGCAATGCATTCTGATCTGTTCTGCTATCTTCCCTTCTCTCTTCTATCACATTCTATTTAAATAGTCTCCAGTTTATAACATATATTTATATTATATAATTAATGTTATATATATTTATATTATATGCTTGATATTTTATATATTCTTCTAGCATATATATATAGCATATAACATATATATATATATATATATATATATATATATATATATATAACAGCTTTAAAGTTTTGCCAAGGGTCAGGATCTAGAAACCTTCAGTGTGAAAAAGAATGCCCCAGGAGGAAGAGGTGAGGTAGCTTTCATCTTTCATTATGGATTAAAAGCCTCTGTTCTCTGCTTTTTTTGTTTGAGATGGAATTTCACTCTGTCACCTAGGTTGGAGTGCAATGGCACACTCTCAGCTCACTGCAACCTCCACCTCCCAGACTCAAGTGATCCTCCCACCTCAGCCTGCCAAGCAGCTGGGACCACAGGCGCACACCACAATGCCCAGCTAATTTTTTGTATTTTTGGTAGAGATGGGGTTTCACCATGTTGCCCAGGCTGGTCTTGAGCTCCTCAGCTCAGGCGATCTACCTGCCTTGGCCTCCCAAAATGCTGGGATTATAGGTGTGAGCCACTATGCCAGGCCCCTGTTCCTGTTAGAGGGATTATTACTATTTTTTAAATCAGGAAGCTATTGAGAGAGAGAGAATACTAAAAAGCTGGAAGCTTTTCCCTAATGCCATAGAGCCATAAGAAGAATGGGTTTTTGCCTAAGTTCTTTTTAGGGGGGCTTCAGAATTAAGCCGTTTCCCAAGAAACATGGAGGTTACCCATCCTTTGCTCCTATACCAACCTGCAAGCTAATTTTCCTTAGCTAGGATTCCAACAAATCTTCCAAATGCCACTATGCCTAGATGTCAGGGAAAGGCAAGATTTATGTAGACTCAGCTGGACAGGAAATACTCTGAGCTAGGATTGTACTTATGGATTTTTTCCACAACAAAATCAGGGCATGTGGACTCAAAAGTACTTATGAGGACAATAGGATAAAATATTTAAAACCAGAACTGTTCTGGAAACCCTCCAACTTGGGATCTCACAGTCCACCAGAAGGGGAGAATCTGATGCTAAGACAGTCAGAAAGAGGGAGAAATCCTCTCTCCTATGCACTCAGGTCTTGCCTTCTGTTTTAGGGAAGAAGCCTTGGGTTTCCAGAACCTTCTGGAATGCCAGAACACTCTCCTAGTACCCTTGAGCATTATATCAGTCTGTTCTTGTGCTGCTAATAAAGACATCCCCAAGACTGGATAATTTATAAAGAAAAAGAGGTTTAATGGACTCACAGTTCCACGTGGCTGGGGACACCTCACAATCATGGTGGAAGGCAAAGGAGGAGCAAAGTCACGTCTTAATGGCAGCAGGCAAGAGAGAGAGCATGTGCAGGAGAATGCCCCTTTATAAAACCATCAGATCTTGGGAGACTTTTTCACTATCATAAGAACAGCACAGGAAAGACCCATCCCCATGATTCAATTACCTCTCACTGGGTCCCTCCCATGACACATTGGAATTATGGGAGCTACAATTTGAGATTTGGGTGAAGACATAGCCAAAACATATCAAGCATGTTCGGTTATTAAATACTTTAGTGGATTTATAGGAGGACTGGATCCCGACTGGTAAGAGAAGTAGAGAGAATAAAGGAAATGGGACGCCTCCAAAGTTTTTCCTAATTTCACTTATAGCTGCTTGGGGTCCCAACTTCCTGCTCCCCCTGCCCTCCTCCAACCTCCCCTCAACTCTCCCCCCACATTCCCACAGTGCCCTCATCTGTCTCTGCCATTAAAAACTTGACCACGGCCAAAATGGGACTGGGCTGGGCTGGAACTTTCACAATTGACTCTTTTCTTCATGGATCAGTTCCGTAGTAGGAGAGTGATGTAACAGGAGAGGCTTAAATGCTTGGGTTCCTCCCTTCTACACCGGGACCCAGGTTTTGAAGCTTGAGTGGGAAAACGGACCTGTAGGAGTATCTAAGAACATGCTCATCCAGTCTTCTCTACCTCACAATTTCTTCTACTTCCAGTTCTAGCTACATATACCACCCTCACCTCTACTTCCCAGTAATACACATAGCCACAGAGAATGGTCATTTCCAGGCCTGAGTCTTCTGAGAGCCCCTCACAATGGTCAGAGCAGGGCCAAGGAAGAGATGTTGATTGCAACATAGACTCAAGAGCCTGATTTGGACCCAAGGGTGGGAATCCAGATGAGACAATGGAAAACCTTCTGTAAAAACCCTCTCTGAGAACTTCCTCCCCACAGATTGCAAGGAGAGAAAGTGAAGGGGAAATTGAGTCACCTTCCAAGACCTCTTTCAATCCCTATTGCTATCAAACAAGCCCAGTCCCGTACATGAGATCAACATTTGCCAGTCCCCAGCCTCAACGCTAGAAAATAAAACACCAAGTCTCATTAATCGTTTACCCATTTGCCTTGTTCCAAGCTCCAACTCCACTCTTCTTTGGCCCTGCACTTTCTGAAAACAGTGCCTTGAATTAGAAACCCCCAATTGCTGTTGCTTTCTGCTAGCTGCCTCCTTTGCCCACCTGTTTCCTATGTCTATGTTCCTAGGAGACTAATTGTGATTAAATTACAGGGTAATACTAATAGAGGGGTGAGAACCAGCTAATGGCTCACTGTTCCACTAGCAACAATTGTAGTAATCACCACGCTTACTGCTCCTGTGCATTAGCTGGGGGTTGCTGGGGTTTCCTGGCCCACGCTTCCTCCACACTCCTGTCTGAGCAAAGGAATGCAGTTCACAGGGCAAACTGAAAACCCAGAGGCAGGTGAAGATGCAAATGACATGGCTGAAAGAATAAGAGGGAAAGCAAGAAAGCACTTTCAGGAGAAAGAATTTGAGTCACAGCAAAAGTAGAAGCAAAGTGTATTGGGTTCAATGTTTCAGAACTATCTTGGAAAATCAAACTAAGTAATCCCATAAATTACTGAAAGAGCGTTGGCTTGGGTTTTCCAGGATGCAATGAGGCTGGTCCTTAACTCACTTTTGTCAGATTTGGCCTGATGGAGGTATGTGTAAGATAAATATGTAGCTCTGCATAGTAAATCCACACCCAAAAACGTTCCAGACACATAGGAACAGCATCGCAAGCCCATCCAAAAAATTGTGCTCGGCTGGGCACGGTGGCTTATGCCTGTAATCCCAGCACTTTGGGAGGCTGAGGCAGGAGAATCACCTGAGGTCAGGAGTTCAAGACCAATCTGGCCAACATAATGAAACCCCATCTCTACTAAAAATACAAAAATCATCCAGGCGTAATTGTGTGCACCTGTAGTCTCAGCTACTCAGGAGGCTGAGGCAGGAGAATCACTTGAACCTGGGAGGTGGAGGTTGCAGTGAGCCAAGGTCACGCCATTGCACTCTAGCCTGGGCAACAGAGAAAGACTCCATCTTAAAAAAAAATTGTGCTCACATTGAGATGAAAGGAAAACAGCATGTCATGGTCCCTGACTTCAAGGTCTGCACAGTCCAAGAAGGGAGAGGAAATCAGATCTAACTATTAGTACCTATTGCTTACACTTGTGACCCTCTTCTCAATTTAGGAAGCACTTCACAGGATCTCATCTATGAGGAATATAGGGATTATTATTCACATTCTACAGATGTGAAAGCTGAGGCTCACAGGGATTAAGTGACTTGCTCAAGGTAATATACAACCCAAATTTCTGAATCATTTTGACTTTTGCCTCTCCCCAGCAATATCTCAATCTGCTCTTGAAGAAGTCTGTCCTTGCACACTCACACTGCTGGAGATGCTATAGAACAGGAAGAAACAACTCTCTCCCCTCAGGGTGAGAATATAATACAGGGATGCCCCAAGGCCTTATGGAGTTTGGCTGAAACAGTGGTGCTCTCTCTTTTTAATTAGAACTCCCTCTCTCTCACTAGAACTCAGACGTGGATACATGGAGCCCTAGCCTAGGAAATAAATCCAAATGGTAGACAGTATCTTATGCTTGAAAAAAAAAAAAAAAGAAGTAAATGTCATGTTAATGCTCAGAATTCAGAAAATAGAAGCATTTGAGTTCAAAATGTGTCATAAATCAAATGTAATCAGATGTTAAAATAGGAATTTTAGCTGAATCACAAATAGATACCAAATTCCAGAGTGAAGTGCTAGACCAGGATTTACAAAGTGGCCAAGAATATATATGATACAAAAGAGTTGAGGGGAAGATTTAGATGAGGATTTCTTGGGAGAGAGAGCTGCGCTGTGAGTCCTACCCCATCCCTATCTCAATCACAGGTGTCAAGCCCCAGAAACCAAAATGGCAGCAGAGTAGAGGGTTGCACATGGGAAGTAACTGTACTCACAGTGTTGTTGGGGCAAAGGTGGGAGCCACGACTGAGAGAGGGGACTGGCCTGGTATGGTCAGAGAACTCTACTTGAGAGGGTAGCCTGGAGGGACAAAGAGATTCCAGCCAAGAGAAGCTGGAGGTGTGGCCAGATTCCTAGGGATGTGGATGGAGTAAGCAAAGAGCCTGAGGAAAGCGTATCACCTGAATTGAGAGGGCTCCAGCAATGGGGTGACGGAAAGCCATCACAAAAGTGTCAGCATGAAATACTTGCCAAGTCTAGGAAACCTCCCTGCCAGATCCTCATACCAGGACCAATCACATGGAAGCTTTCCTGCTTCTTCCCACTGCATGGATCAGAAATCACAGTTTAAAAGGATGGAGAGAAGGGACAAAAGTGCCCCTCCTCTAAGTGTCCATTCAGAACGGAAGGAGAGGGGAGAAGCCTCAATTTATGTCATATTTGGAATCTTAACGACTATATAAACATTATAATCCCTGAGTTGAGACTGTATTCAGACATAAGGTGACCAAGAAAGACCTAGAAAGGCATGGAATCTGCTTGAATGTTTATCCAGGTGCAGGCAACGTGTCAGCTCCACCAAATTTAAAGGGTTAATGAAAGAGGAAACTTGAGTTTCTTTATAAATGCAGCTCATGAGTTATGCTTGTTTAATGTAACAGTTCATAGAATGTACTGATTCATTAAACTGCTCTGCTACAAATGCTAGAAACAGTTATGCCATTTATAAATAGACCCCGCTCCTGGGACGATGTTCGGCTATTGGGAAGAGATAGGCCAACGAGATAGATACAGACCTCCACTCTCAACGTCACCGCCTTCAGGGAAGCATCCAGGCAGGAGCAGACCTGTTTCTATGGGCCTGGGGAAATTGTTACCCAAGGTCTGCAGCTGGTGGAACACCACCGGCCTATTCTGAGGATGCCCTGAGACTCGAGACTCTGCCAGCTTGCCTTGGAACGGGAGAGACGGAGAATTCTGCAGCTGAGCCTCGGTGCAAGAGTAGCTGTGAGCACGGAATCTGCTCCATTTGTCCTGATGGGAGAAATTCTGTCCTGAGCTGGGTTGAAGGGGGGTTGAGCCGTTGGTGCCACAGGCTTCTTTGTTTGCAGTGTGCCATCAATAGCCTCTTTGTACATTCGACTGCCTCGTGTAAGCAGACTCACTCCAGCTGAAGCACGCTGGTGGGCAAGGGAGGATGGAAATAGAGCATGTGGAAATTACTCAAGGTGCACAGTGGTCATGCATCTGGAAGGCAGCCCAACAGCTTCATCAGACATGTCCCAGCAAGTCTGAATTCAAGCTGAACATCAAGCTGAGAGCTACCCCCCAGGCCCCCTCTCCCTGCCCCATCGCATACATACCCAGTCATACAAGCAGCATGAGGAAGTAAAATATAGAAGTGCCAAGAGTGGAACCCTCTGGCACACTCCTGCCCCCTGCAATAGTGTCCCCAGCAGCCTCCTTGCCTCAAAATTTTCCTCCTCAAATGCGGCCTGCACAACACCACCAAATTAATATCCCTGAGTCCCTGCTTAAACCTTTCCCGTTTCTCAAGTATAGATCTTCCTGCCCTAGGAGGGCTCAACTCATCTACCTTTCTGACCTTCTCTGAGGCTTGTCTCCTGTACAGTCCTCCCTCCTCTGTGGCTGCACCTCTCTCTTTACTGGCCCTGAACAGGCTTCAAGTTAGGCTTCAAGTTTCCCTCTGACCTGTTCACACGCGTTCCCCAGTGCGCAGAATTCCACAAGCCTCAGGCATGTGAGCCAGAGAAGCTGGCAGTGAACTACACTGTGCGGTACAGTCATCTCCTCTGACTGCCACTCTTCCGACCTGTGACCTACAGGAAGCAGCTTCCATCTCTAGGTCTTCTTTCTTCTGTCAGAAAATTATTAGACTGGATAATTTTGAAGTTTTCTTTTCCAGCTCAAAAATTCTATGACTGCCCAGTGAGCTTATGTCTGAATACAGTCTCAACTCAGTAATTAAAATGTTTGTATAATCATTATATGGTCTCTCCTTCGTCTCTGCTGCAAACCCAAGGAGAGAAATCATATTTAGAGGGTGACGCAAAAGATAAAAGGATCTTTCATGGGATTTAAGTTTTGTATTTTTAGTAGAGATGGGGTTTCACCATGTTGGCCAGACTGGTCTCGAACTCCTGGCCTCAAGTGATCTGCCTGCCTTGGCCTCCCAAAGTGCTGGGATTACAGGCATGAGTCCCCATGCCCGGCCCTCTTAAGCCTTTCCTAAGGGCCACTCATTATAACTCATCATATTGCTACCTGTATGTACTTCTTATTTTTATAGCATGGTGCTGAAGGGTAGGTAGGTGGAGGGATCATTATAAGTCTCTCCTCCGTCTCTGGAGACATCTAGTTCACTTGGGACCAGACTCAAGTGGTAATTCCAGACCCAAGTTAACCTAAATCCCATGACCTATAAGGCAATTCTAGGCCCAAGTGAACCTAACTTTTAGATAATTCCAGGCCCATAGATTTTTTTTTTTTTTTAGAGAGACAAGGTCTTGCTCTGCTGTCCAGGCTGGAATGCAGAGGCACAGTCTCAGCTCACTGCAGCCTCAACCTCTCAGGCTCAGGTGATCCTCCCATAGATTTTTTTTTTTTTTAAGAGAGACAAGGTCTTGCTCTGCTGTCCAGGCTGGAATGCAGAGGCACAGTCTCAGCTCACTGCAGCCTCAACCTCTCAGGCTCAGGTGATCCTCCCACCCCAGCCTCCCAAGTACCTAGGACTACAGGTATGTGCCACCATGCCTGGCTAACAGAAGAACAGGATCCTAAGAGCGAGAAAGGGCAGAGGGTTAGCTGCAATATTTTCTGACTAAATTTTCGTCACTTAGGAAAGGCTAGAGACACCCATAACAAGAACCTTGCCAAAGACATTGAGATTTTGCCTGCTTATCTGCTCTTGGCAACTGTTCTGGTTCCATTCCAGGGATCAAGGACCACAGTGCCTACCCTCACTTTCAATCCTAAGTCCATTTGACAAACCTATTCAGAGGGACATAGGAGCATCAGAAATGTAAACATTTGCATTAAGGACTGGGCTCCCTGAGTACCAATCCTAGACAGCTGTTCTATTATCTGGATGACCATGGGCTAGAGTCTTAGCTTCTCTAGTTGACTTTAGTTTACTACCTATAAAGTGAAAAATAACAATAGGATTATCTGAGGATTAAATAAAATAATGCATGTGAAGTCCTTAACACAATGCTTGGCACAGGTGATTCATAGTACGATAAGGTATAAATAACCACACCGAGTGCTCACAGTCACTCAACTTTGTGCTCCTGAGAGTGAGGTTTGATAATGAGAGAACACAGAGAATGCAAGGGCCCAGGATCTAATCCTTGTTCTCCTCATCTCCTGCCTTCAACATGAGTTCCAGAGCATCCCCCCACCTACCTACCCTGGCACTTTGGGAGACCAAGGCAGGCAGCACTAATCCCAGCACTTTGGGAGGTTGAGGCAGGCAGATCACTTGAGGCCAGGAGTTCGAGACCAGCCTGGCCAACATGGTGAAACCCCGTCTCTATTAAAAATAATTAAAAAAAAATAGCTAGGCATGGTGGCGGCCACCTGTAGTCCTAGCTACTTGGGAGGCTGAGGCAGGAGAATTGCTTGAACCCGGCAGGCAGAGGTTACAGCAAGTTGAGATTGCAACACTGCACTCCAACCAGGATGACAGAACAAGACTCCATCTCAAAAATAAAAATAAAGGAAAGCTTAAGAGGTGGTGAAGGTAAAATGCAAGAACTGGGGCAGGGCGGGAGGGTGAGAGGACCTGGACTCCATTCACCCTTGAATTCTCTCTTTATAGATAAGCAAAGGAAAACCCATAGAGTAATAGTGAATCAATGGTAGGACTAATTCAGGGAGAGCTTGGTAAATGGCAGGCCCAGGGAAGTAGTGCTAAGTCAAGCTTTAGGAAGCTGTGAAGAAACGGATACTGTTAGTACTTACTGTTTTGCTTTGTTTTGTTTAAGTTTTTGCTAAAGGGAAAATCTGACACCAAGGCAAGAAGAGCCTCCTGTCATTGATTAAGGGAGCTGAGGAAGAAATGGCTTGGATCAGAGAAGGGAAGAGAGGGGTAGGTGAGGTTGCCCAGAATGGCATGCAGTGGTGCGATCTTGGCTGACGGCTACCTCCAGTTCCTGGGCTCAAGTGATCCTCTCACCTCAGCTTCCTGAGTAGCTGGGACAAGTGTGCACCATCATACCCAGCTAATTTCTAAATTTTTTATAGAGGGTGCCTCACCATCTCACCCAGGCTGGCCTCAAACTCCTGGGCTCAAGCAATCCTCCCGGCTTGGCCTCCCAAAGCACTGGGATTACAGGCGTGAGCCACCGCACCCGGCCCTGTCTTTTATCATTGAGTTGTAATAATAATAATCTGGGTATTAGACTGTCATCAGAGAGATGGTTTGCAAATATTTTCTCCCATTCTGTGGGCTGTATTTTCACTTTCTTGATGGTGTCCTTTGAAGCCTGTGATGCTTTTACTTTTGATGAAGTGTTATTTGTCTATTTTTTCTTCCATCACTTCTGCTTTTGGTGTCAAATCTGGAAAACCATCACCTGCTCCAAAGTAATGCAGATCACTATTTGCTTCTCTGGGGATATTGTTAGTGTGCAGCAATTTTGGATGAATTACAAAATACATATGTTTAATTAATAATTATATTTTATCCCATAAAATTTATTTGTGTTTATTTAAGCAATGTCACCAATTATGTTGCTATAATCTAAATTCTTCGCATAATTTACATTATATTGATCTAAAGGGTCATCAAACTATGGCCTAATGGATAAATTCAGTCCACCACATATTTTTGTAAAGATTTATTGGCACATAGTTACACTCATTCATTTACTTATTGCAGTAATCACCTATAACTGCAGAGCTGAATAGCTGTGACAGAGATCACATGCCTGAAATACTTATTATGTGGCTCTTACTACTTACTACTATCAAGCTCTTTGCAGAAAAGGTTCATCAAGCCCTGATCTAAAGGATCAAAAATAAAATGTAATTTTATTCAAAATATATACAATTTAAATACATTTCATCAAAAACGTACATTAAAAGGCTGGGTGCACTGGCTCACACCTGTAATCCCAGCACTTTGGAAGGCTGAGGTGGGTGGATCACCTTAGGTCAGGAGTTCAAGGCCAGCCTGGCCAACATCATAAAACTCTGTTTCTACTAAAAATACAACAGTTAGCCAGGAATGGTGGCACGTGCCTATAATCCCAGCTACTCGGGAGGCTGAGGCAGGCGAATTGCTTGAACCCAGGAGGCAGAGGCTACAGTGAGCCAAGATGGCCCCACTGCACTCTAGCCTGGGTGACAGAGTAAGACTCTGTCTAAAACAAACAAACAAAAAAATTAAAGTCAATGTAAAATGTGGAAAACATTAAATTATATTTCTGTTATTAAATGTTAAATTATCTATTAAAATTAAGATAAAATTCAGACCAGGCATGGTGGCTCACACCTGTAATCCCAGCACTTTAGGAGGCCGAGGTAGGTGGATTACCTGAGGTTAGGAGTTTGAGACCATCCTGGCCAACATGGTGAAACCCTGTCTCTACTAAAAATACAAAAATTAGCTGGGCGTGGTGACAAGCACCTGTAATCCCAGCTACTCAGGAGGCTGAGGCAGCAGAATCACTTGAACCTGGGAGGTGGAGGTTGCAGTGATCTAAGATCACACCATTGCACTCCAGCCTGGGTGACAGAGTGAGATTCCATCTTCAAAAAAAAGAAAAGTAAGGCCGGGCGCGGTGGCTCAAGCCTGTAATCCCAGCACTTTGGGAGGC
>NW_016107430.1:5173758-5185632 GCF_001604975.1 Cebus imitator | reverse complement strand
AAAAAAAAAAAAAAAAAGAAAGAAAGAAAGAAAAGTAAAATTCAAGCTATCAACAAATAAATATCAACATTTTACATAAAAATAATTAAAGCTGTGTACAGCGGCTCACGCCTGTAATCCCAGCACACTGGGAGGCCAAGGCCAGCAAATCACTTGAGGCTAGGAGTCTAGACTATCCTGTCCAACATAGTGAAACCCTACCATTACTAAAAATACAAAAATTAGCTGGGCATGGTGGCATGTGCCTGTAGTCCCAGGTACTCGGGAGGCTGAGGCAGGAGAATTGCTTCAGCCCGGGAGACAGAGGTTGCAGTGAGCCGAGATGGTGCCACTGCACTCCAGCCTGGGTGACAGAGCAAGACTCCGTCTCAAATAAATAAATATTTAAACAAAATGGACATTTTAATTTATTTTTGGACGTTTTAATTAAATCTTATTAATATTGAAATAAAACTATTCTCAATTTGTCATAATTCCTTAAGACTGCTACAACAAAATATCTTAGACTGACTAACTTATAAACAACAGAAATTTCCTGCCTACTGTTCTGGAGGCTGGGAGGTCCAATATCAAGATGCCAGCAGATTTTATGTCTAATAAAGACCCACTTCCTCATAGATGGCACCTTCTAGCTGTGTTCTCATGTGGTGGGTGGAAGGAGGGAGTGAGCTCCCTTGGGCCTCTTTTAGAGGGGAACTAATCCCATTCAAGAGAGCTCTGCCCTCATGACCCAATTACCTCTTAAAGACCCTACCTCTTAATACTATTACTTAGTCTGTTATACTTAATACTATTATGCTATTGGAGATTTGGTTTCAACATATGAATTTTAGGGGGTGCTGTGGTTTGGATGTTAGTCCCCTCCAAACCTCATGTTGAAATTTGATCACCAATGTTGAAAGTGGGGCCTAATGGGAGATGTTTGGATCATGGGGGCAGATCCCTCATGAATAGATTAATGCCCTTCCTTGAGAGTGAGTGAGTTCTCACTTATTAGTTCCCTGGAGAGGGGATTGGTAAAAAGAGCCTGGCAGCTCCCTTCTCTCTTGCTTCCTCTCTTGCCATGCGATCTCTACACATGCTGATTCCCCTTCCCCTTCCACCAAGAGTGGAAGCAGCCAAGATTCTTGCCAGAAGCCAAGCAGATGCCAGTGCAATGCTTCTTGTAGAGCCTGCATAATCAAAAGCTAAGTAAGCCTCTTTTCCTTACACATTACCCAGCCGCAGGTATTTCTTTATAGCAAAACAAAACAGACCAAGACTGGAGACACAAACATTAGGACCATTGCATAATTCTAGTATACAATGTTCATCTACTGACCGAAATAAAGAACCTGTATCATGCATCACAAATCATTTTACCTACACATAGGCACATTTAAGACTAATATGAATTGTTTAATATTGCAAAATTTTCCTCAGTCACAATGTGAAACTTTCGCAGATATCACATTAATTAGCGTGAGCCACAAATGGAACAAAAAGAGGATCAAGAAAATAGATGTGTGGTACTCCTGGGAAACAGTACTTCATTATGCAAGAATCTATTGCATTCATGTTATCTGAGAGAAAGGATCTGACAAGTTAATTTGTCTTTTCTCTTACCTAATCCCCCTGATGCTCAAATCTAAAGCGTTCTGTCACCAGCACAGGCAGCAGCCACAACCCATTTTGTTTCATGGATACTGGGCGCAGGCAGTGGAAAAAGATTGCCCTGGGGCCTGAAGAGCACTCACCATGAGAATGGATGTTTAGGATGATAGGTCATGTTGGTTCCATGCTGAGCACAGAATTCAGAATGACGCCACTGCACCCAGCCCAAAATCTGGCAAGTTGTTTTAGTTATATACTAAGTTCAGATAAAGTCTGACTTTTTCCAGCATAGTTAGGGGTGTGGTTAATTTTTTTTTTTTTTTTTTTTTTTTTTTTTTTTTTTTTTTTTCCCATGTTTGGTTTCTATGGGGCGTTCTTGGTTTTCCCCAACCCCCCCCTCCTGGGTTCAGACAATTCTTCTGCCTCAACCTCCTGAGTAGGTGGGATTACAGGCATGCGCGACCATGCCCTGCTAATGTTTTGTATTTTTAGTAGAGATGGGGTTTCANCCTCAGCCTCCTGAGTAGCTGGGATTACAGGCACGCGCCACCATGCCCAGCTAATGTTTTGTATTTTTAGTAGAGACGGGGTTTCACCATGTTGGGCGGGCTGGTCTTGAACTCCCAACCTCAGGTGATCCACCCGCCTTGGCCTCCAAAGTGCTTGGATTACAGGTGTGAGCCACCACACCCGGCGGTGAAAGGAAATCTTTGGCTGTACTCCTTCTGCTTTTTGTCAAATCGAACTTTTCCAGAGATTTTATATTCTGTACTAGCCCCACCTACCCAAGTACCTGCAATCTGTTTCTGAGCCTTTTATGGGTTTTGAGAGGGAACCAGCTTGTTATTTGTGCTCACATTTGCCCTTCTGTGACTCTCCTAGCTTGCTGAGTCACCCATCACTTCCCCCTCTGCTTTCTATTTTCCTTTAAGGTTCAAGGCCTCAGATGTCTTCTAATTTGTTTTCTTTACTTTTCTGTTTCTTTCTTTTTTTCTGCAACATAGGGTCTTGCTCTGCTGCCTAGGTTGGAATGCAGTGGTGGCAGTGCCATCATAGCTCACTGTAGCCTCGAACTACTGGGCTCAAGCAATCCTCCTGCCTCAGCCTCCCAAGCAGCTGGGACTATAGGTGTGCGTTACACCCAGATAATTTTGGCCCCCCAAAGTGCTGAGATTAGAGATGTGAGCTAACTCACCCAGCCAATATTTGTGATTTTAATTTTTAAAAATTAAATTTTATTTATTCATTCATTCATTTTTTACTTTATAGCTCACTGTAATGCTGAAAGCCCTTTTCATTTTCTTCTGTGGGGAGTTGAGGGGAGGGGTGGGCAGGGACAAAGTCTTGCTCCGTTGCCCAGGCTGGAGTGCAGTGATGCAAAAATAGCTAACTGTAGCTTTGGATTCCTGGTCTCAAGCAAACCTTCTGCCTCAGTCTTCTGGATAGCTGGGACTACAGGCATGAGCAGGTATTTAGATAATTAGCCACCATGCTGGCTAATTATCTAAATTTTTTGTGGAGACATATTCTTACTATGTTGCCCAAGCTGGTCTTGAACCCCTGGGTTCAAGCGATCCTCCCACTTCAACCTCTCAAAGTGCTGGGATTACAGGCATGGGCTATCACATCCAGCCCCTAATTTTCTAAATATAATTACATAATTATTGGATTGGTAAGTAGTCTTACATTAGGACATTTTTCTTTATATCAGATTTATGTGATGGCCATAAGTGTCATTGCCAACACACTTGCCCAGCTAGCATTCTGAGTGTAAATTATACCAATTAGATCTGCAGGTGAACTATGCAACAAGCTATAAAACTTTCAGCCAACCAGTACTAAACATCTACTATCCACAGCAAAATGGCTACTTAGTAATGTCTACAAGGGATGCCTCTGATTCTAATTGCAAGTGGAAGTGCCAGTGGAAGTGACCCAGTTATTCTTTCCCATTTCAGTAGTGCTTTCTGTGTAAGCTCATTTGTTTTTGGTTGGCGTACTGCAAATTGAGCTGAAGAGTCTGGAAGATGAGGATAATCCATCAAAATCCAAGGCATCAAGATGACAGTATCAAAATAAAGAATACCCAACCATCAAAGTCCATTTAATGAGCAACTTCTGTTTGCCTGTGCTTCGGGCTGAAAACTAAAAAGTCACAACGCCTTTCCTCATGGAGGTTTCAATTCACTTGGAAAAATCACAACATGTATATTAGCAACAATTCCCAAATAAGACAGTGGAGAGAAAATCAGCAAGGCCCATCTTCCTGATGCTCTGCAGTATGTAGTGCTAGTGAAATTTCGGCTGTGGTGGCTGTCTTTGGTTTTGAGAATCCATTGTGGGAGTGGCAGCCAGATAGCACAATTCAGTAATGAGGCAGTTGTGGTGGCTTCTACAGCCTCCTGATCCTGGCTTTATGATCTCTGAATGGCATTTTGGGCAGTATGCCAGGGATCTTTTGATCCTAGCAGTTCAGTTTTGGCTTCCATATCTCCACTTTTCTGTCTGTGGCAAAGGAAGCCTCATTCTTGATAGACCAGTTCTACAACATTCTGGGAATCATGCCAGAGGTTTGCCTAGAGCCCACCCTACTCTTTCTTCCAAAAAGTTTCTAAACATTTAATCTAATCTGCTGTATTTAATCCCTTTCTGTTTAAAATACCTAGAGTAGGCCAGGCTCGGTGGCTCATGCCTATAATCCCAACACTTTGAGAGGCCGAGGCAGGATGATCACCTGAGGTAGGGAGTTTGAGCCCAGCCTGACCAACAAGGAGAAACCTGGTCTCTAAAAAAAAACCCCACAAAATTAGCCAGGTGTGGTGATGCATGGCTGTAATCCCAGCTACTGGGGAGGCTGAGGCAGGAGAATCACTTGAACCCACAAGACAGAGGTTGTGGTGAGCCAAGATCACATCATTGTACTCCAGCCTGGGCGACAGAGTGAAACTCTGTCTCAAAAAAACAAACAAAACAACAACAACAAAAAACAAACCTAGAGTGTTTCTGTTTCCTGCATTGAATCTGGCCTAATATAGTAAATTTTTAATTACTTGAAATATTTAATAAGAGCTAATGAACTACTTATATGATAATATGCTAAATTTTTAGGGATTTTATTTATTTGAGACCGAGTTTTGCTCTTGTTGCCCAGGCTGGAGTGCAATGGTGCAATCTCAGCTCACTACAACCTCCACTTCCCAGGTTCAAGCAATTCTCATGTCTTAGCCTCCTGAGTAGAAGAAATTACAGGATCCCACTACCACCCCAGGCTAATTTTTGTATTTTTAGTAGAGACAGGGTTTCGCCATGTTGGTTGGGCTGGTCTTGAATTCTTGCTCTCAGATGATCCACCTGCCTCTGCCTCCCAGAGTGCTGGGATTACAGGTGTGAGCCACCAAGCCTGCCCAGGATTTAATCTTTTAAATAAAAGTACTTTTAAAAATATAAGTTTTAATTGAATATTAATCACAGAATAAGTAAAAATAATGAATCTCATTTTTTATACAATATAGAATTAGATTAATAATTAACAAGATTTTTAAGTTTAGTTTAAAGACTTAAGAAAAACTACTGGGTTTAGTGGCTTGCGCTTGTAATCCCAGTCAATCAGGAGCCTGAGGCAAGAGGATCATACGAAGTCAGGAGTTCGAGACCAGCCTGTGCAACACAGTGAGACTCTCACTACAAAAAAACACAAAAATTAGCCAGGGGTGGGGCATAGTGATGCACAGCTATAGTTCCAGCTACTCAGGAGACTGAGACAGAAGGATCCTTTGATTCTAGGAGTTTTCAGGCTGCAGTGAGCTATGATCACACTGCTGGAGTCCAGCCTGGGCAACAGAGAGACTCTATCTCTAAAAAAAAATAATGTTTTTTTAAAAAAACAAAAACTAGGCAGGACATGGTGGCTCACACCTGTAATCCCAGCACTTTGGGAGGCCAAGGTGGGTGGATCACCTGAGGTCAAGCATTCGAGACCAGCCTGGCCAACATGGAAAAACCCTGACTCTACTAAAAACACAAAAATTAGCCAGGCATGGTGGTGGGTGTCTGTAATCCCAGCTACTCAGGAGGCTGAGGCAAGGAGAATCATCACTTCAACCCGGAGGTGGAAGTTGCAATGAGATGAGTTCTCACCACTGCACTCCAGCCTGGGCAAAAGGGCAAGACTCCATATCAAAAAAAAGAAAAAAAAAAAAAAAAAAAAAAAAAAAAAATAACTAGATGTTAAAACTGAACAGTTTTACTTTATTGAATATCATTTTTTAAAAAAATAAGTAGCTCTAAATAGTATCCCCCCACAACAGAAGTCTCCTCCCTCTTAGATTTTAATTTTTTTTTTCTTTTTTTTTTCTTTTGAGACGGAGTTTCCCTCTTGTTACCCAGGCTGGAGTGCAATGGCGCGATCTCGGCTCACCGCAACCTCCACCTCCTGGGTTCAGGAAATTCTCCTGCCTCAGCCTCCTGAGTAGCTGGGATTACAGGCACGCGCCACCATGCCCAGCTAATGTTTTGTATTTTTAGTAGAGACGGGGTTTCACCATGTTGACCAGGATGGTCTCGATCTCTTGACCTCGTGATCCACCCGCCTCAGCCTCCCAAAGTGCTGGGATTACAGGCTTGAGCCACCGCTCCCGGCTTAACTTTTTTTTTTCTTTTGAGACAGTCTCCCTCTGTTGCCCAGGCTGGAGTGCAGTGGTGAGATCTTGGCTCACTGCAACCTCTGCCTCCCAGGTTCAAGCAATTCCACTGCTTCAGCCTGCTGAGTAGTTGGGATTACAGGCATGTGTCACCACACCTGGCTAAGTTTTGTATTTTTAGTAGAGATAGGGTTTACACCATGTTGGCCAGGGTAGTCTAAAACTCCTGACCTCAACTGATCCACCCACCTCAACCTCGCATGAGCCACTGTGCCTGGCCTCCTCTTCTCCTCTTTCCTTCCTTCCTTCCTTCCTTCCTTCCTTCCTTCCTTCCTTCCTTTCCTTCCTTCCTTCCTTCTTTCTTCTTTCTCTTTTTTTCTTTCTCTTTCTTTCTTTCTTTTTCTTTCTTTCTTATTTCTTCTCTTTCTCTTTTTCTTCCTTTCTCTTTCTTTCCCTCCCTCCCTCCCTTTCTCCCTTTCTCCCTTTCTCTCCTTCTCTCCTTCTCTCTTTCTCTCTCTTTTTCTTATTTTGAGACCAAGTCCTGTTCTGTCACCCAGTCTGGAGTGCAGTGACACCATCTCAACTCACTGCAATCTCTGCCTTTCCAGGTTCAAGTGATTCTCCCACCTCAGCCTCCTGAGCATCTGGGATTACAGGCACGCAACACCATGCCAGGCTAATTTTTGTATTTTTAGTAGAGTCAAGGTTTTGCCATGTTGGCTAGATTGGTCTCGAACTCCTGGGCTCAAGTGATTCAAGCAATCTGCCCACCTTGGCCTCCCAAATTATTGGGATTCCAGGCAAGAGCCACTATGCCCAGCCTCCTCTTAGACTTTAAAAAATACAGCTGAGCCAGGCACAGTGGCTCATGCCTCTAATCCCAGCACTATGGGAGGCTGAGGTGGGCAGATCTTGAATTGCTTGAGCCCAGGAGCTCCAGACCAGCCTAACATAGCAAAACCCCATTTCCACAAAAATACAAAAACTAGCCCAGTGTGGTGGGGTACTCCTGTAGTCCCAGTCACTCGGGAGGCCAAGGCGGGAGGATCGCTTGAGCCAGGGAGTTTAAGGCTTCAGTGAGCAGATTAAACCACTGCTCTCCAGCCTGGGTGACAGTGAGACCCCTTCTCCAAGGGAAAAAAAAAAAAAAAAAAAGGCCAGGAGTGGTGGCTCACGTCTGTTATCCCAGCACTTTGGGAGGCTGAGACTGGTGGGTCGCCTGAGGTCAGGAGTTCAAGACCAGCCTACCCGACATAGTGAAACCCCGTCTCTACTAAAAATACCAAAATCAGCTGGGCATGGTGGCGGGCGCCTGTAGCCCCAGCTGCTTGGGAGGCTAAGGCAGAAGAATCACCTGAACCCGGGAGGCAGAATTTGCAGTGAGCTGAGATCCAACCACTGCACTCCAGCCTGGGCAACAAGAATGAAACTCTGTCTCAAACAAACAGCAACAAAAATCCCACATACATAAGCCCCAAGCAACAGAGAAAAACCTTACATTAATCGGGAGGTTTTACCATTCTGTGAGCTTTACCAGTAGAGAGATATTCTTTGGAAACTTAGGCCAAAGAGCTACATCATATTTCCTCCAGTGGTAGCATTAGAGATCAAGTCCTCTGTAGCCAGGGACACATCTGCTTCTGTATGTAACATATGGAAAGAATTTCTCAACTTTTTTTCCAACACAGGCCATATTTCCACCCCCAAAACACAAAACAAAAACCTCAATTTAGGCAAGAACTTCAAACTTCTTTCCCACTAAGCTATTTATCCTTTTTTTTTTTTTTTAATTTTTTTTGAGACAGTCTTGCTCTGTCACCTATCCTGAGTGCAGTGGCACGATCCCCACTAACTGCAACCTCTGCCTCCTGGGTTCAAGCGATTCTCCCACCTTAGCCTCCTGAGTAGCTGGGATTATAGGCACACACCACCACGCTTGCCTAATTTTTTGTATTTTTGGTGGAGATGGGGTTTCAACATGTTGGTCAGGCTGGTCTCGAACTCCTGATCTCAAGTGATCTGCTTGCCTCGGCCTCCCAAAGTGCTGGGATTACAGGCATGAGCCACTGTGCCCAGCCTCACAATATCTAATTAGTCATAAGACAGACTTACTTGAATTTCATATCTTATTCCTTCCTCTGAATAAGAGTAAAGTTGATCAGTCTAACCACAAATGTTGAAAAGCAAGGGAATAAGTTTTTGCAGCCTGAATAAGAACCACTGTTGATTATGGTGCAGGGCACAGAGTAGTGCAGAGCATAGGCTGCTACTATGTGCAGGACACTCTACAACTAGCTGATTTCCATGTTATTTAATTTAATCTTCACAGCAGCTTTATAAGTGCTGTTAATGTCCCCATTTATTAGATGAAGAAACAGAGGCTTAAGTAGGTTAAGAGAGTTGTGCAAGATCACACAAGTGATCTTGTGTGATCTTGTGTGAGGAAGTGGTATTGGGGATTTAAACTCAAATCCATCTTGTTCAAAGCCCATCTTTCCACTGCAGCATCATGCCTTTTAGTAATAAGATACAGGAGCTGTGCCTCTGCCAACTTGTGGCTGCCAATATGTAACATAAGCAAGAAGCAGACATTGGTTATTTTCTTAAGCCACTGAGATGTTTGGAGTTATTACTGCAGCCTTACCTAAGAGAAGCTGCCTGATAATAGGTATCTTTATTTTCTGTTTACAGTGATGTAAACCCTGGAAACTGTTTTAATATTAATAACTTAGTACAGTGTAAACCATGCTTGGTGAGAACCTCTATTAATTTATACCATCCCCAAACAAGTATATATATATATTTTTTTTTTGGGCAGGGTCTCGCTCTGTCGCCCAGGCTGGAGGGCAATGGCACAATCTTGGCTCACTGCAACCTCCACTTCCCAGGTCCAAGCAATCCTCCCACATCAGCCTCCCAAGTAGCTGGGACCACAGGCATGTGCCACCATGCTTGGCTAATTTTTGTATTTTTTGTAGAAATGGGGTTTCACCATGTCGCCCAGTCTCCCAAACAAGCACTTTATTTAGACAAAGTCTCAACAATAATTGATGTTCTCTGGGGAAGACTGAATCTGTTGGGGCATGGCTTTAGCATTCAAATAGTTGAAAACAAATTCCTGTATAAATTTCTAGAGAAGTATATTTTCTTAACTGCAACTAGATAATTTTAAGGCTATATTGTCAGATTGGAAATGTAAATAGAGCCCCAGATTTTCATATGTGTATTTGCAAAGTAATTAAGAATTTATAAGAAACTTACTAGAGAAGCCAGGAGCCGTGGCTCACGCCTGTCATCCCAGCACTTTGGGAGGCTGAGGCGGGCAGATCACTTGAGGTCGAGAGTTCGAGACCAGCCTGACCAACATGGAGAAACCCTATCTCTACTAAAAATACAAAATTAGCCGGATGTGGTGGCGCATGCCTGTAATCCCAGCTACTGAGGAGGCTGAGGCAGGAGAATCACTTGTACTCGGGAGAAGGAGGTTGCAGTGAGTAGAGATGGTGCCATTGCACTCCAGCCTGGGCAACAAGAGTGAAGCTCAGTTTAAAAAAAAAAAGAAACTTACTAGAATTATGACATAACATTATTAGCAGGCAAATGCCTGTAGTTTTTTCTAGCCTGGATTTAGTTGAGGCTAAGAAAATGTATAGTAAGGTGATAAGCAGTTACTGTATCTACAGAGGTGGAAGACATGAATAATCCTTTAGAGCAGACTGTTTCTTTTGTGTTAGGAAGTCTACCTAAAGGGGCTCTTTAGTTGCACAAATTAAAAGCAACACTCATTCATCTTGGGAAAAGATAAAGAAAGCTTTTTTTCTTAATGCAAGTATTTTTTTTTTTTTTCCAGACACAGTCTCACTCTGTTGCTAGGCTGGAGTGCAGGTGCAATTACAACTTACTTCAGCCTGGAACTTCTGGGCTCCAGTGATCCTCCCGTGTGAGCATCCTGAGTAGCTGAAACTACTGGCATGTGCCTCCCTAGTTGTGTGTGTGTATGTATGTGTGTGTGTGTGTGTGTGTGTGTGTGTGTGTGTGTATACAGGATCTTGCTATGTTTCCCAGGCTGATCTCCAAAAAACTGGAGACTCAGAGCCAGGAGAAAGATTTTTTTTCTCCCTTGGCGTCTGAATTTGATAGAGTAGAAATTAACTTGCAGTGAATTGTAGCTGGTGAGCAGAGTGGCTCCTGGCCACATGGAGACACACGGGAGGCAAAGAAGGACCCTCTGGACGTGGGTCTGGACTGTAAACTGTAAACACATCTAGGAGCGTCCTGGGGCCAGGGTGGTGGCACCAGGACCAGCCTGAGAGTGAGTGATCCCAGAACTGTAGAAAAACAATATGAACATTTTGGAAATTTCACCCGCAAATTCCATAGTGAGTGGACACTAATATTTACTTAGAACAAACCTGTTATGGACTCATTGTGTGCCACATTACTTCAATGCAAGAATGGTTACAGAAACCTGCCATCATTGAGCAATTTTGATCAACTAGACTAAAAAAAAAAAAAAGAAAAAGAAAGTAAAGAAAACCAGAAATGCAGCGGCAGTAAAGCCACATCTCCTCTTCTAGGCAGGGCGGGTGGGCAGGAGAATTTCTCTCCACCAGCTATCAGTAACTTATCACTGAACTATAGTAGTGGCTGATGAAACACATGTAAGCAACTTATCACTTGGAAAGGTTCATTATTTATGTTTGCAACTATTAATATATTACCCATGACAGAAACATCTGCAAGAGGAAAAGGACATGCATGACAAAGCTGAATATTTGAATGAGGTTAAGCACAAATGACAAAAGCAGATTATTATTTTCCTTTTGGTAAGGGGTTGACAAATTGTTTCTGTAAAGGGCCATATAGTAAACATTTTAGGATTGAGAGCCATGAAGTCTTTGTTGCAACTACTCTGCCTTTGTTGTATGAAGCCAGCCATAGACAATATGTAAACAAGTGGGCATGGCTGCGTAAAACTTATATACGGACACTGAAAGGTGATTCTCATATAATTTTCACATGCATAAAATAGTATTCTTTTGTGTGTGTGTTTTTAAACCACTGAAAAATGTAAAAAACATTCTTAACTCATGGGCATTCCAAAGAACAGGCCATGGGTCAGAGGTCTATGGTTTGCTGACCCAGTGCTCTAGGTCTAGTAAGCTCTGAAATGGTTCTGCAAGTAAATATACAAAAGTAGTTCTCAGAAATTTTTGGCTCACCTAATCTGGAATACCTTTTAAGACAGTAAAGAGGAAAAACTGTCACATACTCAAAACTTCAAACTAAAAAATTTATTAAAATTAATTTTCTAAAATGCTTGATAGTAGCAGTAACATAGAATACCAACCACTATTACTATTAATAAAGATAGCTAACATTTATATATAATTCTCAGTATAAGAATCACAAAAACGGCCAGGTGCGGTGGCTCATGCCTGTAATCTCAGCACTTTGGGAGGGCAAGATGGGTGTATCACCTGAGGTCAGGAGTTCAAGACCAGCCTGGGCAACATGGTGAAACCCCATCTCTATTAAAAATACAAAAATTAGCTGGGCTGGCCAGGCGTGGTGGCTTATGCCTGTAATTCAAGCACTTTGGAGGCCAAGGCGGGCGGATCACCTGAGGTCGGGAGTTCAA
>NW_016107430.1:5168055-5172928 GCF_001604975.1 Cebus imitator | reverse complement strand
ACAGAGTCTTGCTCTGTTACCCAGGCTAGAGTGCAATGGTGTGATCTTGGCTCACTGAAACCTCCACCTCTTGGTTTCAAGTGATTCTCCTGCCTCAGCCTCCCGAGTAGCTGGTATTACTAATTATTAAAAAATTACTAACTATAAAAAATATTAAAATTAGCCAGATGTGGTGGCATGCACCTGGAATCCCAGTTACTCAGGAGGCTGAGGCAGGAGCATCGCTTGACCACGGGAGGTAGAGGTTGCAGTGAGCCGAGATTGCGTCATTGCACTCCAGCCTGGGCAACAGAAAAAGACTCCATCTAAAAAAAAAAAAAAAAAAAAAAAAAAAAAAAGAAAGGAAAAGAAAAGAAAAGAAAAACAATTCTTGTACCCATTGTGTCTATTCACTGACAGCAACATGATTACGTTTCCATAGAAACAATATTCTGGTCACCTAACTTCCCACCTTTTTCAAAGAGCAGTCGGTAGTCAACAATACTCATTTTTAACAGATAATGTACTAGTAATAAAGGAAATTACAGCAGAAATCTATCCTCAACATAGCTTACTAGGAAAGATGAAACAAATAAAAATGAAAATTTAAAATACATGGTTTCTTTCCTTTTCAGAGAATATTTATCCCTGAATCAAGTGGTACAAGGGAACAGAGAATCTTCCAAGTGAATTGTTTCTGGAAGTAAACTCCTATACACAGTGGAATCGAGTGGTATTCCCAACTTTCTAAGTGTCTCTCTACCTAGTAGTAAAAATAGCAATTATCTGCACAGAAAACAGTAAGGATTGGCCCAACAAATGTTGGAAACAGATTTTCCAGATTAGGAAAGCCATATTTCAGTGCAAATTACTCTTGGACTTCCCCTACTCCCAATAATACATTTGGAGGAATGGTACTGGAGAGAGATTTTGCTGATGGTGGATACACAGAGGTTTATTCCACCCAGTCATTAAAAAAACAAAACAATGTTATTGAGTCATAATTTACATACCATACAATTCATCTGCTTTAAGTAAACAATTCATGATTTTAAATATATGCACAGTTATGTAACTATCACCACAGGTGGAGTTTTGAGTAGTAAGCAAATCACTGAAAAATTGTGTCTTGTGATTTTAGCTCTTATAGCAGTTGACTCAGAATTTCTTTCTTCTCCCAACCCGCAAGTAATCATTTCCAGTGTAAAGTATGGTACTGACACTAATATGAGGGAGCTTCAAGAAGTTTATGGAAAAAAATGGAATTAAAATATAAAAATAAAAACTTTTTCTCCATAAAATCTCCATCAAGCTCAAGATACTTTTGTAAGTAATGATACTAGCCATTTAGTCCATCCCTAAAGAACTTCAGGTCCTGGGAGTTTAACATGTCAATGTCTTCTTTTTCACTTTTTTTTTTTTTTTGAGATGGAGTCTCACTCTGTTGCCCAGGCTGGAGTGCAGTGGAGAGATCACGGCTGACTGCAACCTCCACCTCCCGGGTTCAAGCAGTTCTCACCTCAGCTCCCTGAGTAGCTGATTCCAGGCATGTGCCACCACACTGAGCTATTTTTTTTGTATTTTTAGTAGAGACAGGAGTTCACCATGTTGGCCAGGCTGGTCTTGAACTTCTGACCTCAGGTGATCTGCCTGCCTTGGCCTCCCAAAGTGCTGGTATTACAGGTGTGAGCCACCAGGCACAGCTCTTTTTCACATTATTAAAAAAAAAATGCCATTTACACATTTTTAAATATTAGGAAACAAAAAGATGTCAGAAGGAGTCAAATAAAGACTGCTCGGTGGGCCAGGTGCATGGCTCATGCCTGTAATCCCAGCACTTTAGGAAGCCAAGACAGGAGGATCACCTGAAGTCAGGAGTTCAAGACCATCCTGGTCAACATGGTAAAACCCCATCTCTACTAAAAATGCCAAAAATGAGCCAGGTGTAGTGGCGGGTGCCTATAATCCCAGCTACTCAGGAGGCTGAGACAGGAGAATCGCTTGAACCCAGAAGGCATAGGTTGCAGTGAGCCAAGATCCTGCCATTGCACTCCAGCCTGGGCAACAAGAGCAAAATTCCATCTCAAAATAAATAAATAAAACAAAATAAGACTGTGGATGTTTAATGATTTCCCATCAAAACTCTTGCAAAATTGCCCTTGCTTGATGAGAGAAATGAGCAGTATTGTCATGGTGGGGAACTCTGGTGAAGCTTTCCTGGGCAGTTTTTCTTTTTCTTTCTTTTTTTTTTTTTTTTTTTTTTTGCTAAAGCTTTGGCTAACTTTCTTATAATATCTGTTTATTCTCATAATAAGCACATTATTATTCATTCCAGAAAGTCAACAAGCAAAATGCCTTGAGCAGTCAAAAAAAAACTTGTGTTATGATCTTTGCTCCGGGACTGGTCCATTTTTGCTTTGACTGGACTACTTCCACCTCCTGGTATCCATTGTTCTGGTTGTGCTTTGCCTTCAGGATTGTACTGGTAAAGCCACGTTTTATCTCCTGTTAAAATTCTTCAAAGAAATGCTTTGGGATCTTGATCGCACTTGTTTAAAACTCCATAGAAAGCATTGCTGTTGTGTGCAGCTGATCTGTTGTGCAGTTTTAGTAACCTTTGGGTGGAAAATTTGCTCAGCTTAAATTTTTCAGTTAGAATTGTGTAAGCCAACCCAATTGAGATGTCTATGGTGTTGGTTCATTTTGGTTTCTGCTATTAATTGTTGGCTGTCTCTTATGAGAGCATGTGAGAAACAAACTTACCCATCCAAACCCAAAGAATGAACTCAGAGACCCAGAGGACAGCAAAAGTGAGACTTTTAAGGATGGTCTTGCGGGTGTCCTTTTTTTTTGAGATGAAATTTTGCCCTTGTCACCCAGGCTGGAGTGCAGTGGCATGATCTCAGCTCACTACAACCTCCATCTCCCAGGTTCAAGTGATTCCTGCCTCAGCCTCCCAAGTAGCTAGGATTATAGGCGTCCACCACCAAGCCCAGATAATTTTTTTTTTTTTTTTTTTTGCGGAGTCTCACTCTGTCCCCCAGGCTGGAGTGCAGTGGCACGATATTGGCTCACTACAACCTCTGCCTCCTGGGCTCAAGTGATTATCCTGCCTTAGCCTCCCGAGTAGCTGGGATTACAGGCGTTTGCTACGACACCCAGCTGATTTTTTTATTTTTAGTAGAGACAGGGTTTCACCATGTTGGTCAGGCCAGTCTCAAACTCCTGACCTTGTGATCCACCCACCTCAGCCTCCCAAAGTGCTGAGAATACAGGTGTGAGCCACTGCACCCAGCCAATTTTTATATTTTTAGTAGAAACGGAGTTTTGCCATGCTGGCCAGGCTGGTCTCAAACTCCTGACATAATGTGATCCACCCGCCTCGGCCTTCCAAAGTTCTGGGATTACAGGCATGAGCTACAGCACCCGGCCCAGCACAGTTTTAACAAACAACTTATCCCCTAGTGCGCAGGTCCCACCCAGGGTTTCTCATAGGCTGAGTACTATGGGGTCACAATCTTCCCCAGACGTCACCTATTGATTATTAGGCAGGGGTTTTAGATTTTTTTTTTTTTTAGCGTTGTCTTGCTGCATTTTATTGCAGCCCACAATGCATTGCAATCCTAGTTAGCTCAGGTGCTCTTCAAGTGCTTAACTTATGACCTAAGTAGCTGGGCAGGCTGATAAGAGCAGACAAAGTGAGCTATTTTGCAGACTAGTCAACTTTCATTTTAGGCTAAACTTTTTTAGTTTCGGTAAAGGCAACTAAGAGGGGAAAGAAATATGGGAGGAAGAGGGAGACTGGCAAGCAGGCATTGGCTATCCAAGCAGGGGCCTAGTATGTCCTGTTTCTTCTGTAGTGTGCTGACCTAAGCCGAGGTAAGGCATTTTGTCTTGGAAATGGACCACTGAATACATGATTTCCTTCAAGCATGACAAGATTAATTTTTTCCTTGCAAACTGCTGTTGGTTGTTTGCCACTGCAGGCTTCCTATTCAACACTGTCTCATCCTTTCTTAAAATGAACTCTCCAATTATAAAATACTGATTTCTTTGAGGCATTGTGCCCATAAACTTTTTGTAAAGAATTAATGATTTCACCATTCTTTCACCAAAGGTTCACCATAACTTTGATGTTTGTCCTTGCTTCAATTTTAGCAGAGTACATGTTGCTTTGATAGGGGCTCTTTTCAAACATATGTCTTACCCTTCTTAGTACCTCAAACTAGTTTCTGTTCATACATGTTATAACAAGTTAGTATGAGTTTATTTTGGTGTAAAACAATTTTGAAATCCATGCATGATTTATTCATAATACGCATTTTCCATTAACTTCTTGAAAAGTCTCCTCCTGAGGTTACTGGATTGAATCAAAAGTATTTAAAAAGTTTCTCTTGGAGTAAGTAACTTTTCCTCCACACAATAGGGTTAAAAATTAGGTTGCTTCCAACAGTGAAGTTGGTAAAGTCCATACTTACTAAATCAGCTGGTTGGTGAGAGCAATCCATAAAATTGCCAGTGAATGTATAACTAAGGAGTTTAGAAAACCCTCAAACTCCAATTAAGATGAGGATGTAATCTTAGGGGGCAAAACTAGAAGTGGGTGTAATTTGCTCATCACAAAAGGAATCAACCGTCTAGTGTATTGTTTAAAGAAATGTATGAGCCAGGCGCGGTGGCTCAAGCCTGTAATCCCAGCACTTTGGGAGGCCAAGGCGGGTGGATCACGAGGTCAAGAGATCGAGACCATCCTGGTCAACATGGTGAAACCCCGTCTCTACTAAAAATACAAAAAATTAGCTGGGCATGGTGGTGCGTGCCTGTAATCCCAGCTACTCAGGAGGCTGAGGCAGGAGAATTGCCTGAACCCAGGAGGCGGAGGTTGCGGTGAGCC
>NW_016107430.1:5151735-5167010 GCF_001604975.1 Cebus imitator | reverse complement strand
GCCCAGGCTGTAGTGCAATGGCTCGATCTCTGCTCACTGCAACCTCTGCCTCCCAGGTTCAAGTGATTCTCCTGCCTCAGCCTCCTGAGTAGCTGGGATTACAGGGATCCGCCCAGCTAATGTTTTGTAACTTTAGTAGAGATGGGGTTTCATCATGTTGGCCAGGCTGGTCTCAAACTCCTGACCTTGTGATCTGCCCACCTCAGCCTCCCAAAGTGCTAGGATTACAGGCGAGAGCCACCACACTCGGCCCTTCATCCCTTCTTAAAATGAACTGTCCAATTATAAACTACTGATTTCAGTTATCATTTCAGTTACTATTGGCTTATTATTAATTAACATAAGATTTGCCTGTATAAATTTAAATTGATGGAGAAAAGAACAGAAAGAAAATGTGTTCAGCAAATAACTGCTGAATAAAAGAATCAACAGGCAGCAAGTTTTTTAGAACTCTCCTCTTTTCTGCCACTCACTTAATGGAACAATGCTAGAAACAGTAAATTTGTTGAAATAGTATCTTTTTTGGTCACCTCAACAAAAAAAAAAAAATCAGGCTCTGGCCCTGGCCAGGCACAGTGGCTCACACCTCTAGTTCCCTCCATTTTGGAAGGCTGAGACGGGAGGATCACATGACCTCAGGAGTTCAAGAGCAGCCTAGGTAACATGGCAAGACCCCATCACTATAAAAAATACAAAAATCAGTACCTGTACCACCACTTCAGACTGATTTTTGTATTTTTTATAGTGATTTTGTATTTTTTGTAGCTGTAGTCCCAGCTACTTTAGAAGACTGAGGTGGGAAGATTGCTTGGGTCCAGAAGGTAGAGGCTGAAGTGAGCTGTGATTGCACCACTGCACTCCAGCCTGAATGACAGAGCAAGTCCCTGTCTAAAAAAAAAAAAAAAAATTGGCTGGCTTCAGGGGCTCATGCCTGTAATCCCACCACTTTGGGAGGCTGAGGCCGGTGGATCACTTGAGGCCAGGAGTTTGAGAACAGCCTGGCCAACACGGCGAAACCCCGTTTCTTCTAAAAATACAAAAATTAGCTGGGCATGGTGGCTCATGCCTGTGATCCCAGCTACAAAAAAATACAAAAATTAGATGGGCATGGTGGCACATGTCTGTAATTCTAGCTACTTGGAAGGCTGAGGGATCTATGGACTCCTTTAATAATTTGATTAAAATTTCAAATCCTCTTCCTAGAAAAAAGTACACACATGCATATGTTTTTGTAGATATACACATGCATATAATTTTGGAAAATATTACAGAAAGTTCGACTACCCAAGGTCATCTGTGCATATATTGAGGCTCCGCAGACACAAGACCAAGCATTCCCGCTTATTTCTAATTGTTTTTTTTCCTTTTCCTTTTTTTTTTGAGACAGAGTCTCACTCTGTTGCCCATGCTGGAGTACAGTGGCTCGATCTCGGCTCACTACAACCTCTACTCCCGGGTTCAAGCGATTCTTCTGCCTCAGCCTCCTGAGTAGCTGGGACTACAGGCACGTGCCACCACGCCCAGTTAATTTTTGTATTTTTAGTAGAGATGGGCTTTCACCATTTTGGCCAGGTTGGCCTCAAACTCCTGACCTTGTGATCTGTCCGCCTGCCTCGGCCTCCCAAAGTGCTGGGATTACAGGCGCCCGTCACCACGCCTGGCTTTTTATTTTTTAAGCAGATGGGTTTTCACCATGTTGGCCAAGCTGGTCTTGAACTACTGACCTCAATGTTACCCGCCCGTCAAAGTGCTGGCGTGAGCTACCACGCCCAGCCTGATTTTAATTTGAATTCATTACCTTAAAAATCCCAGGATTTAACATAAAAATGCAGATTTCAGACGTCGGAAAAAAAATGTAAAATGTTATCTCCCAAGACTGCTGGCAAGTAGGATCACAGTCCTGAGTAGCAACCACGGTCTCTAGTGGTTACGGTTCTCACATCCATTTTGCTCCATTTTATTACCTGAGAGGTCTGGTAGTTTCAAAACCTGGTATATCAGTAACTTTTAGGGGAAACTTTTGAAACCAGGACTGCACACACGCTCCCCTTCTTCCTTCTTGTTATTTGAAAGGAAACAACAGAAACAATTAATTTTGCAAGTCTTCTGCGCTAGTCCCACGGATAGGCGATTAACAAGAGATATAGAGGTGTGGGTCTCAGAGGCGGTACGGTGTTTTCATCCCTTCCAGATAGTTAGTACCAGGTTGCCAGTCGGGGTACTACCCACCCACCGCGACTAGCACAAGGAGTGCTGAACTGAGCTATGCAAAGTTCTGACCAGAAGGTGGAACGGTACTTAGTGAAGAGGATTTATTTAGGAATCGAAATCTGTTTTGCTAAATTAGACAAATCTAATTGTCTAAGCAGCCACGCCCTGTTCGCAAGAGCGGAGGGAAGACAAACCAACGCCCCAGCTCTCCAACTGCAACTCAGCTCGGAACTAGACTCTACAAGGATGCCTGGGTTTCCGGAGCAACCGCCCGGTCCCTCCCCCTTTGGCCCCGCCCCCGAGACTCTTTCCCGCCAAAGGCCGTTATCGCCGCAGAGCATGGTGGGACAAGGCTCCAGGCTAGGTTTCACCGAGTCCTTTCAAGGCGCGGAGTTGCTTTCAGAGATCCTCATTCCTGGGGAAATTGACTGTCCTTCAAGACCCGACCTGGAAGACTAGCTCCTTTAGCGAGAGTTCTTTTTATTTAACTTTTACCAAACGGCTAGTCCCTCTGTTCGCAAACCACCCCAAGCCGGGAAAGCGGGGGACTTTTTTTCCCCCTTCGTGCGGAAGGTGACGTCGCGCGTGCGTGCGCGTGCGTTGAGCGTAGTCTTCGCAGCATCCGTTGCGCTCCCGCGCGTGCGTGTTGGAATCGAATCGCTGTTTCCTTCCGCTTCTCTTCCTCTGTCTCCCCCCCATATCCGTGCGCCGAGCTGATAAAGGCGCCATTTTGGAGGGGCCGCGGGAGACGTGGTGCCGCTGCGGGCTCGCTCTGCCGTGCGCTAGGCTTGGTGGGAAGGCCCGTTCTCCAGTCCGCGCTTTTCGTCGCCGCCATGTCGGGAGGTGGTGTGATTCGTGGCCCCGCAGGGAACAACGATTGCCGCATCTACGTGGGTAACTTACCTCCAGACATCCGAACCAAGGACATTGAGGACGTGTTCTACAAATACGGCGCTATCCGCGACATCGACCTCAAGAATCGCCGCGGGGGACCGCCCTTCGCCTTCGTTGAGTTCGAGGACCCGCGGTGAGGCGGCATGGGGCTTGCAGCCTTGAGGAAATAGGTCCGAGTAGTCGGGGAAGACTCCAAGGCCTTAACATAGAGAACGGGGAGGCGGGGGGCTCTTAGAGAGGTTGGGGCGAGACTGTATCGCCCATGCAGGAGTCGAGTGAGGAGCTGAGTTGGTGTGGCTTCTCTGGCGCCTCGCCTTGGACGTCCCCGGAGCCCATTCACAGGCTGGAGCGGGAAACTGAGGCGCTGAGGGCTGGTGTAGTGGCTGGGAGCCTGGCGTGTTTCTGGGTGGGGGAGGGGCCATTCCCATTATGCGGCGCATGTGGGCTCTTCCACGTTGGGTGCGCATGTGCGGGGGGTTCGCTGGTTCCCGACTGAGCGATCCTCTCCTCCTGGTTTCTCATGCCTTTTACTCTCTACGATCCCGCAGGGACGCGGAAGACGCGGTGTATGGTCGCGACGGCTATGATTACGATGGATATCGTCTGCGGGTGGAGTTTCCTCGAAGCGGCCGTGGAACAGGCCGAGGAGGCGGCGGGGGTGGAGGTGGCGGAGCTCCCCGAGGTCGCTATGGCCCCCCATCCAGGCGGTCTGAAAACAGAGTGGTTGTCTCTGGTAAGTATACTTACTGGTTGTGTGGTTGATGTGAAGGTACGGAAGCTACTTAGAAATTTTCTCTTGCGTGACCGGTTTAACAGTTGCAAATTTTTCATGCTAGGTCTTAAGTTGCTTTAGTTTTTGGGTGAATTTAATAAACGAGGATTGCTGCTGTGGTGATTTACCAAATTAGGTTGCGGTACTAGACACGAAGATCCGTTACAAATAATTTTGGACTCTGGATTCCAGAATCTTATCAGCCCTTTACCTGGTATCACTTAAGTACAACTATTAAGTATTTTAAAGTACTCTTTGTCCTAATGCATCTTACCAGCTTAACGTGAAATTTAAGATAACTGATACTAAGAAAACATCACTTTTTCAGGACTGCCTCCAAGTGGAAGTTGGCAGGATTTAAAGGATCACATGCGTGAAGCAGGTGATGTATGTTATGCTGATGTTTACCGAGATGGCACTGGTGTCGTGGAGTTTGTACGGAAAGAAGATATGACCTATGCAGTTCGAAAACTGGATAACACTAAGTTTAGATCCCATGAGGTAGGTTATACACTTATTCTTTTTTTTGACCAGAATTGGATACAGTGGTCTTAACAGTGGAATTTGAAGGTAAGGATTCAGGCAAGGGTGTCCAAGTAAATTGCCAGATTTCTGGTTTTAGTTACATTGTATTCATTCAGCATGCCTGAAGCTAGGTGAAAGCTTAGATCTTTCAATGGAAAGTTCTGTCTATCCAATAGGGAGAAACTGCCTACATCCGGGTTAAAGTTGATGGGCCCAGAAGTCCAAGTTATGGAAGATCTCGATCTCGAAGCCGTAGTCGTAGCAGAAGCCGTAGCAGAAGCAACAGCAGGAGTCGCAGTTACTCCCCAAGGAGAAGCAGAGGATCACCACGCTATTCTCCCCGTCATAGCAGATCTCGCTCTCGTACATAAGATGATTGGTGACACTTTTTGTAGAACCCATGTTGTATACAGTTTTCCTTTATTCAGTACAATCTTTTCATTTTTTAATTCAAACTGTTTTGTTCAGAATGGGCTAAAGTGTTGAATTGCATTCTTGTAATACCCCTTTGCTCCTAACATCTACATTCCCCTCGTGTCTTTGATAAATTGTATTTTAAGTGATGTCATAGACAGGATTGTTTAAATTTAGTTAACTCCATACTCTTCAGACTGTGATATTGTGTAAATGTCTATTCTGCCCTGATTTGTGTGAACTGGGATGTTGGGGGTGTTTGTGGTTATCTTACCTGGGGAAGTTCTTATGTTTATCTTGCTTTTCATGTGTCTTTCTGTAGACATATCTGAAGAGATGGATTAAGAATGCTTTGGATTAAGGATTGTGGAGCACATTTCAATCATTTTAGGATTGTCAAAAGGAGGATTGAGGAGGATCAGATCAATAATGGAGGCAATGGTATGACTCCAAGTGCTATTGTCACAGATGAAATTGGCAGTATTGACCTTATACTAAAAGGCAGGGGGTGAAAATGATGATATACATTTTCCTTAAAACACTTGAATGTTTTATTCAGTTATCTTTAGCTACAATTGCTTTGTTCTTTAAACCTTGGCAATTGTGGCAGAATTATGTTGCCCATTTTGTAGCAATTTATTTTGCTCCCTTTCCCCCATTTTTGTTATAATAGGGACTAATGTGGGAAGAACTGGCTAATTTGTCACAGTGCTTAGTTACAACTGTTAATGTGTGACCTGCTGTTGGTGTACATGTGGGTACAGGGTGTCTTTAAATCCAACAAGATAGAGTATAATATCAATACTGCTAAATCTGCATGTCCTCTGTGTGACTGATAGAGCGTTGCTATTTCATTTTTTTAAGACAAAATGAAAGCAAAATAATAGAGTTCCAATGTATTGGTGTAGATAATCTAGTTGGGAGTACTTAGGTCTCACCTTCCCCTTTAATATTCATAATTGATTCATATGTTTAAAACACTTTAATTTACAAATTAAATTGCAAATGGGAGCATTAGATTTAGTTTTAGACTTAGGTGGGTAGTAATGCCAGTAAACTTAAATTACATAACTTCTTGCAACCACGAAACCTGTAATACGCTGTACAGTAACAAGTGTTGGCATTATCAGTTGAACTGTAAATATAAGATGCTTCTTCCAATTAGTCTCTATGATGATTAAGTTTCTAAAATTTATCTGAACACCATTCAGAAACTTGTTTTGGGGAATTTGATAGTTATTGATGTGCATCTGTTAAACTGATGACTAACATAACTCATCATTCCCCAGAAACCTTTTTTGATTACAGTATCTAACGTTTTGCCTCCTCTTTTTTGGTTTTGCTGGTTATAAAGGTTTGGATTGGAGAGGGCTCACTGGATCCCAATCCTTGGAGCTGGATCATTGGATTCAAATCATAATGTGGATAGGATAGGGAGGATGAATTACCAGGATTCATGGAGCGGGATCAGATTACCAGGAACATAGGAGTGGATTCCTGCCCCAACCAAACCGCATTCGTGTGGATTTTTTTATTCAACTTAATTGGCTATTCCAAAGATTTTTTTTTTCCTATTTTTGACGATTGGAGCCCTTAAGATGCACGATGGAATTGTGTTTTGCATTTTTTGGTAAAAGGAGCAAAGCGAGGACCTGGAGATAAACGCTGGAGCAATCTCCTTGGAAGGATTCAGCACGAGTAGATGGTAAACATTTAAAGGGGAAAGGGGGGGTTTGTTTAAAATAGTAAATCAGTAAGTCACTTCTAAATTTAAAGAAAACAAAATTGGAGTTGAAGAATAAGTAGGTTTCCAATTGGCTATTGCCATTTTTCTTTGAAAAAATAAACATTTTTTAAAAAACTATGCATGGTTGTCCTTTTTCCTCTTCATGTAAGATTCTAACTGGGTCTATCAGTTAATCTTTAAATTGTTAAGTAAGATAAGATTTTGACTTTTGTGTTTATATGTTAGCAAATTAAAATTCTTAAAAGGTAATCTAATGGTATTAGCTATCTTTTATTGTTAATTGTAAAAGTCTTCAGGGGAAGGCAAAAGGGGAATAAGGCATTTGTATATGTAACTTGTTAAATGATGGTGGGGCGTGGATCTAGCATCTGAAAGATAAGCTTCTCTACTTTGTTATAAAGTGATTTAAAAACTACAGATGCTTATTTTCTGGTAGTCATATAGGCAACAGGCATTGGTTGATGGCCAGTAAATTAATGTTCACTTGGAGATAGTTTTGATATTCTCAAACTCAGCTCAAAGAAAGGTAAGTATTAAATGTTAACATCAGCACAGATGTATTATTAGAACTGGTTTTTGTTTTTGAGACAGAGTCTAACTCTGTTGCCCGGACTGGAATGCAGTGGTGTGATCTGGGCTCACTGCAACCTCTGATTCCTGGGTTTGAGTGATTCTCCTGCCTCAGTCTCCCAAGAAGCTGGGATTACAAGTGTGTGCCACCTTGTCCAGCTAATTTTGTATTTTTAGTAGAGTTGGGTTTTCTCCATGTTACCCAGGCTGGACTTGAAACTCCTGGCCTCAAGTGATCTTCCCGCCTCTGTTAAGACTACAGGTGTGAGCCACCGTGCTTGGCCTGTAGAACTTTTAACAGAAGTCACATTTATTTTTTGAAAGGAAGAGTGCACAAGATTATTTGGATGAATCATTGCTAGTAAAAAGCTGGGCATTTAGAATTTTGCCTTATAAGCCCTTCTCAACCATAAGATTATTTTGTACCTAAAACTTTGGTGTTCTCTACCAAAGCAGTTAAAACTTATAGTCTTCTACTTCTGACAGCCCCTTGATACTATTTGGGTTGGGGGAGGGGACCTAAAATCTCGTTTCATAGCTAGTCACAACCATCAAATCACTCTTACGCACCCAAAATAACTAGACTTTACATTTCCCTTGGGTGCTAATTATAGTTGAAAGCTGAATTTAAGGTGATTATTCAGATGACAATTCAAAACCTAGGGAAAATTGGAAATAATAGTAGTGGAAGAAATGGACTCTTAAGATATTTGTGTGAGGTCACCCCAGCCAGTAGATTATGATGAACCTTGTGGAATGTCAGTAAGAGGATGCTAAGTTCAATGCAGAATTTCACTAAGTAAAGCATTTAGTGTAAATTTATTAAGGATGTAGCTCTTTATGTAGGAATTCAATATAATGGCCAAAAGGCAGAAAGATTTACTATTTAAAATTTGCATAATTTTACATGACATTCTTGAAGTTCTAAGTTCTGTTTCATGTGTAGAACATTTTAAAAATTCATCAGATTATTAAAGGGAAAATAAATGATTAATAATTTGGGAAGGTAAATGTGAGCTAGGCTTAAGCAAACTGGTTATTTGTGTTCATTGGATGTTTTAGAAACAACCAAAATATGTAAATGACCTTCACTCAAGTTTGAGTGTTTTAAGTTGAAAGATGTGCTCTACCAAAAGTTATAGTAATTCTAACCTCAAATTGAAATGAGAAAATATTCCATGTTATATAGGCTGTAATTGAATATTCTATAGAAAGGACAATGTTTGTTTATGAAAAGGTAAAGGGGCATAGATTTTGTAGTTAAGATGAGCAGACAGCTAAAAGCTGTGATGGGAAGTACGGACTGCTCCTGTTTATAGTATTAGTGGACCTTTAGGTCTCTATCCGTATTGGCAATTGTTAGAAGAAAGTTACACCCTTTCTAAACTACAAAAGCTGTCTTGGACTTTCCTCCTCTTCTCCCTATTTATGTCCCCTTAGAATATTGTAGGGAGCCTATAATTATTTTCTAACCAAGGAAAAACTTAAGTCTCTTTAAGAAGCAATTGCTTTTCATAACATCAGATTGAATAACCCACCTTGCTGTTCAGCCCACATCCTACTGGAAACAAAAGGTAAGAAACCCATTTTCTGGTTCCTGATTGTTTGGGATCTGAATTTTGTTTTTTAAAACCAAGTTTAATATTTTTAAAAACGCTATTTGGAATGTGAATAGATTCCCCTCATTTAAAACGGTTTTTCCTAAGTTTTATGCTTCAGTAAATAATTTTGAGTGCTCACCTCTGCACATTGTAGTGTTTGCATTTAATATGATTTATTGTAGAATCTCAACTTTTCTTGGTGTTGTCTTTGAAACATTGTCTTGCTCATTAGGGCTGGTGTTTTAACATTTCTGTGGTCAAGGTGAATTTCTTATGTGTGCCTTTTTGCTTACTTTGTATATGAATTTTGTAATTTAAATTGCAAGTAAGTTATATATATATATGTATTTACACAAATAGTATTAAAAGATGAAAAACTGTTAGACTGAAGTTCTGTTGTAACATAACCACTCTGACTTATTTCCATCACAGTATGAAGAGTGCAAATGCAGAAAACAGATTACAGTCTCTTACCCATTTTCTGAAATCCAAACAAAACTGAAAAGATTTTCTGTTGTTGAGCTAATTAAATGTGAAACCTGACCAGAATTTTGCACTTAGTGTGACTAAACTGTTTCCTGTTGTACTTCATTATGCATTGCACAGTGCATTGCACAGTTGCCACAGACTTTGCTGAGGGTGTTGTTTAATACGGGTATATATGTATCTTATAAAGTGCGTATAGCTCTGAATCCAAGATATGTCTGTCCCCAAAGAATTTGAATAAGGGATTATAGGAACTGTACTAGCATACACAGGCTTAATGCTTTCATCTGTAATTGGGATCTTGACTGAAAAACCTGTTATTGTGAATCCTTTATTGATTGAATTTTAAGTTCCCACATCTTTTTAGGCTGAAGCAGCCACAAGCAAAAAAGGTATGACCCACATTTCTTTACATTCTGTTGTAGTAGTGAACTCAACAGTTAACCCCATTGAAGCAAATACTTGGCCATCCTAGAGTGTACAACATTCTTTTGAGGTAATGGTTTCTGTATTAATACTTAGAGGAACATTGATCAGTGAGATCCTATAGGAAAAGCTGGGATTGGGATTGGCATGAAGTAAAGAGATTACAAGGAAACATCTGTTCATTGTGTCTATTGTGATTGTCTATTGAATAAATAGTAGTGCTGGCAAAGGAACTTTTGCTTTAAACATAAACCCCAAGAGATTATAGTATACTTAAGCCAGTACTTCTGTGATTGAGACCTTTGGAGTGCTTCTTGGTAGCTTTGAAAGCTAATGCCTGACAACCCTTAGGGTGGTTGTCAGCTTGTAGTGATCAAGAGAAGGATTTTTTTTTATTATAAAAACTCCATGCTTCATTTGTGCACAGAATAAAAATTGAATAAATGAGTTTTTGTCATAGAAGTTAATTTAGGCAGATAAAACCTTTGTAATTTATAACATTTTAATAGGTGCTAGGCTGGGATTTCAGGGAGTGAAAAGTCATATGTGACCTTCCATAAATTTACTATTTAGGTAAGCAAAACAACACCTAGTTCAGCTGGATGATAAAAGGAGATAATACTCAAGTATCAGGTTAAAAAGCCTCAAACTTCTGTCACCATACAACTTTGTAAGTGTCTGTCCACTATTGATAGAACTGTGGACATAGGAAGTTAGTGGAAACAGCCTCTAGGATGCTATGCTCATCCCCACCAAATGCACTTTGTACAAAAACAGTTTGTAGAAATGTCTTACTGAACTGTGGACGTGAAGATAGTGGAAACAGAGCCTCTCTAGGATGCTGTACTCATCCCCCCAAATGCACTTTGAACGAAAACAATTTGTAGAAATAAGTCTTATTTATTTTACAACATACTGTACTGCTCTCTGTTGGAGTAAGTGCTAGGGAAAATCGCTTAGCCACCAGAGGGAGCTGTAACACAAAATTAAGCAGGAAACTCGCTACTGTAAATATATACAACAAAGTGGGTACCAGCTAACTACCTTGATCCTCTGTATCAGCTCTAAAGTTAGATGGTTTGGGGAAGTTTTCTTGTAGCTTTACCTTTGTCTTCCCATCTTTTGTGCAATATTCTCCTTTTCAGCTTATCCATTTAGGTTTTCAGTAGAGTTTACCTTATAGGTACTGATTTTTGTAACAAAAGTAAATCTGGGTTCTGGGACTAAGAAAATGTGGAAGACACAAGTCTGCTTGTTTTTCTGCCTATCTTTTCCAGCTGTGGAATAATAAGACCATGAATGTGAGAATTGAGAACAGGAGTTAGCTGTGCTGGAGAAAAAAATCTAGATGTAACAGTTTGCTTATGAACTAGAAGAAATGAATATGCTCTCAGAGACCTGTAGTTTGTTTTCATGGTGCGACAGTTTCAGGAGTGATGATCTTTCTCAGTATTACTAAGAGGCTCTTAAAGTTTGTCTTAACATCCTACTTATATGTCACTTTAGCTGTTTTCTAGGCCTCACTTAAGTAACATGCTATCTTGTGATCAAAAAGTCAGTACACACAATAGTTAATACCATATTAACAGCTGAAAGTTAACTGAGAATTAAACACTTTAGTATTTGTCATTCCCATTACCCCTTTCTTCCTAGGTTTCTTTTATAAAAATGGAAAGAACACAAACTTGTCTCCTGTTTAAAGTATAAATTATCATTGAGAATACTAAACCTTTTAGGCCCCTTGATGGGATTTAGTCATCCATAGGACAGATGTGGGACCAGACCACTGGCCGTAAAACATTAATTTTAGAAAATCGGTCTGTTTAGAAGAATAAGGCACTAAAAGTGGACAAAGTAGACAACTTGGTTGGGGGTAGGGGAGGAATAAGTTTACACAGTAGGGATTTCCCTGCCTGCTAAGTTAACACTGTAGTAAGGAAGGCTACAGAAGATGGTTACTGTTAACTAGTAGCCTTGTTGCAAATTGGATTGATGGCTCAAAGGGCACTAACTAGATTGAAGCCTGTCCTTGATCCTGTAAATATTAGCTCTGGTGTCCCTTTGATAATTTTTTTTTTTTTTTTTTTTTTTGGTCTACCTTGGCTGGCATAACAAAATATCCCTTTGATAATTTTTAAATAACTTTTGAAAATACACTCTGAAGCCACATACTGCGCAAATGAAAATTTAGAATATCTTTGTAGAAAGAAAAGTGCTAACAAAAACCATGGCAGATTGTTCCCTTAGGTGCTCTGTATTAGAGGAGCCTTTATATGTCATCTTGGGATAAACTTTCAAGTTGTAACAATTAAGCCTTAATACATAGGAACAGACTGTTGGATCAGTCAAACAAAAGGGAAGGTATAACCTTTAGATAGAACTGGGAAGTCCTTGGTGAATCTTTTCTACCCTTAACAGTGGCATGCCTAGAAATTTGAGCTACAAAGTACTAAACACCAAGAGTGACATCCACTTTTTTTTTTTTTTTTTCTTTTTTGGCATGGGATCTCCCTCTAGCCTAGGCTGGAGTGTAGTGGTATAATCTCAGTTCACTGCAACCTCCACCTCCCACATTCAAGTGATTATTGTCCTGCCTCAGCCTTTCGAGTAGCTGAGATTACGAGTGCCTGCCACCACGCTCGGCTAATTTTTGTATTTTTAGTAGAGACAGGGTTTCACTATGTTGACTAGGCTGGTCAAACTCCTGACCTCAAGCGATCCACCCACCTCTGCCTCCCAAAGGGCTGAGATTGCAAGCATGAGCCACTGCGCCTATAGGACATCCACATCTTAAGGCTAGAAATGTAAACAGTCAGCAGTGCAACAAACATTCCAAGGAAAACTCAAATAGATCCTTTGTAGTCTAAAAATAGTAAATTTGCAGCAAGGCGATAGTTAAATTCTGTATCTTCAGGGTGTCGTTGCATCTATTATAACCTTTAGATTTGTTTGTTTGCCAAATAGAGTTCTTCAAAATGCTGTTTGGATTTGTCTTCCCATCTCCAATCACCATGCCAGCATTTTTGTCTGTACCCAAATTCATATTACTGAAATGTTAAAGCTGGTTTCAGTGACTCGGTGTCTTCACACTGGCTATCAACTCAAATCTTCCTAAAACATGTCACTCCCTTAATATGAATCAACAATGGGTTATATTCTACCTTTCCAGTTTATCCTGTTCTCAAATCACATCTTCCCCTGCCCCAGTTGATTTCATAAATATATGTATTTTTTTAACTCTACAGACCCAGGAACTTGAATCTATATTTCCCAATGGGCTAAATATAGTGCCTACAGTTTAATATTGATTGGCAAGATGGAAAGAACTAAGTATTCCCTAAAAGCAAAGCACTGTAAGTCTATTTAACTGGGTGGATTATTGGAGAAGATATTTTAATACCAGTAACTCCTCAGAGGTAAAGCCAGGAAATTTGAGCTAATTTAAATGCTAGCCTAAGTCCAAGTGTAATTGGAAAAGTAAATGTTGCCTCCAGAATTGGTCTTGCAAAGTAAAAAAAGTGATCGTGTTGTAAGCTGTGCACACTTTCAGTACAGATCATCAAGAATTGATGGCATTGTCTCCTAAAAGACTAAGCAGTTGCCTCCTGGGTGTCCTTTTTCAATCATTCTCTTAAGCATATTACAGAGGAAGCTTTAAGTTGCCTCTGAATTTAGTGGTATTGCCTCAATGATAATTCCTGTATATTCATTGGGATAGAATCATTTTGTTGGCTTTTTTTTTTTTTGTAACTATTCATAAAGGGATTAATACATAATGATGTATTTATTGTGAAGAGACTAGATAGTATGTATATTATTCCTTGAGTTGGGAGTCTTAAACATTACTTCAGGACCCTGACCCTGGTCTTTAGGTTTATAGGATCAGCTAGCTTAAACAATTCTCTAAAAACCAAGGGACCCAGCATTCCTACATTTTAACACCCCGCATGCTAAATCCCATAGCAGCCCCATTCCTTTTACCATTAGAAATTCCACCCCTTCATGATCACACCTAATGACTGGAGCATTCTTGAACTAATTGCATTTTTTCTGCTTTGCTTTTTAGCATGTTTTTAAAAATGTGTCATGTGCATGCACTCACATTTTGCCTTTAAGCTGTTCTGTAGTGTGTGTGTGTGTGTGTGTGTGTGTGTGTGTGTGTGTGTGTGTGTTGAGATGAAGTCTTACTCTGTCACCCAGTCTTGAGTGCAGTGGCGTGATCTCAGCTTCATCACTGCAACCTCCATCTCCTGGGTTCAAGCAATTCTCCTGCCTCAGCCTCCCAAGTAGCTTGGATTACAGGTGCCTGCCACCACACCCAGCTACTTTTTGCATTTTTAGTAGAGATGGGAGTTTCACCACTTGGTCAGGCTGGTCTCGAACTCCTGAACTCGGGTGATTGGCCCGCCTTGGCCTCCCAGAGTGCTGAGATTACAGGCCCGAGCCATTGCGCCTGGCCAAGCTGCTCTCTAGTTTCACGTGTATGTTTTGTTTCCCTCAGCTACATAGTAAACTGAGAGCAAAGGCTGTTTTTAACTTTGACATTTCTTCCAGGATGTCCAGAATGCTAGTACCTGTACCTTAACAAATGTTTGTGAATAAATACATTATTGAAATCTTAGGCAGGTGTGCCACATAACTTAGATCTGAGACACTGTTCTTCCAGTCAGATCAGGTATATTCCTAGAATAGTAACCTCAAAGGTTTATGACCTTGCTACCTTTTTTAATGGACTATTTTGAGGGAAGATGCAAAGCCAGAGAACAGATACCTGATCTTTGATGTTGGAGATGGGGTCTCGCAGTTATCCAGGCTGGCATGCAGTGGTGCCATCATAGCTCACTGCAGCCTTGACCTCCAGGGCTCAAGTGATCCTCCCCCCTCGGCCTCCTGAGTATCTGGGACTACACAGATGCACCACTATGTCCAGCTAATTTTTCTTTTTCCTTGTAGAGACAGGGTCTTGCTCTGTTTCTCAGGCTGGTTTTGAACTCCTGGGCTCAAGTAATCCTCCCACCTTGGCTTCTCAAAGTGCTGGGACTACAGGTATTAGCCACTGCACCCAGTCCTGATCGTTCTTAATGAAAGTAATAGCTAACTTTTATAAAGCACTTGGGCTCATTTTAATCCTCAAGTAGTACTTAGTCTCATTTTGCAGTTTGAGGAAATAGGCTCAGAGATGTTAAAGCAGCAGGCCCAAAACTTGAATCCAGGCCTTGTGATGAGAAATTCTTTTTGTTTTACTACTACTACATTTCCTGTTAAAGCCAGCCTGCCTTTTCCAGTTGGGAGGCTTCAGGGGGAGAAAAGTCTGAACCAAGTAAAAAATACCTGTAATACCTACCAGATGCCAGCAGGGTGTCCCATGGTGCTGTCTTGGATCCATGTTCTTACCCTGAGTGCTGAGGGTTCTAGAGTAGGGCTACATCTAGTCACAGTGGCCATAGTCCAGAGCCTGGCAGCAAAAAAGTGGAATGACTAGCTTGGCTTTCCAGCATGCAGTGCACAGCCAGGTCTCTCAGAGAAGCCCTTGCCCTCTTTTGCCGGCCCCACAGGAGGACAGCTGATCACACAGTGGCTGGGGCCTGGCTAGCCACTCACTAACTAGGTAGCAGCCCCACCAAAAAAA
>NW_016107430.1:5093520-5151570 GCF_001604975.1 Cebus imitator | reverse complement strand
ACAGATCCACAAGAATTACCGACTCTAGGAAGATGAGTTTTAAAAGCCAGTATGTGGTAACCCAGTTTCCAATAAAAATGTTTGCATTATATTTAGCCTCCATATACAACCTTTTAGGTATCAGTTTTTGTATTCAGCAACTCTAGTTGGTAATCTACAGTCTCAAGACTATCGCTTATGTGAAAACGAATAGAACAAATAGCCCTTTAAAAATTTCCTTCTTAGTGCTCCTTAAGCAATTTGTACAAATGTCGGTAACTGTTTTGTAATTATTTCTTTGCGAATCTTGGTTTCTTCACCAGAGAAGATTCTTAGAAGTATTCCCAGTGGCTAATACAGCTCCTGGCATTTAGTAGGTGCTCAGTAATTAGTTTACTGAAATACTAATGCTTCCATAATAGTTCTGGGATAATTCTACACATGAGCCAATTTTCTAAGGGAAGTCCACATTAGAGAGGTCTTTGTTTAGTATTCGAGATGATTAAAATTAATTATGAGCTGAAAAGTTCCTGGGGTGTCCTGGCTGGCCTTTGGAAATCTTCACTACATCTTTCTAGGTTGAAATTCTCAGCACAGCCTGAATGTGGGGCTATATCTGAGCTATTTATCTGAGTGCCCTCCATTTGACGTCGAGAACTGGGAGTTTACCAGGGCTTTTCAAGCCACTGGGAGAAACGGCTAAATTAAGAGTAACCTACTAATTTGAGATGTGGACTTGTGCCCCTTTATCCTTCCTGTTTCCCGCAGGAGTTTTATCTCAAAACTCCTAAGCCATTGTTAATGAGATCCCTGGAACAAACCCCAAACCTACCCTCTAATAGTCAAGTTTACCTGAATATTCTCAGTTTTCTCAGGAGAAGACTAATCACACATTGTAATACCAACTTGGACTCTTCATGTGCTTTTCTTGTTCTTTTTTTTAATTTTTTTAGATGGAGTCTCACTCTGTTGCCAGGCTGGAGTGCAGTGGCATGATCTTGGCTCACTGCAACCTCCGACTCCTTGGTTCAAGCGATTCTCCTGCCTCAGCCTCCTGGGTAGCTAGGATTACAGGCATGTGCCACCATGCCCAGCTAATTTTTCTGTTTTTAGTAGAGATGGGGTTTCACCATGTTGGCCAGCATGGTCTCGATCTCCTGACCTCATGATCTGCCCGCCTCGGCCTCCCAAAGTGCTGGGATTACAGATGTGAGCCACCTCGCCTGGCCCTGCTTTTCTTAACTGATAGACTTAACACCTCAACTAAGTAAAAGTGTATATATAGAACATGCACGGGGCTTCCTCAGGCTTCAGCATCAGTTTCACTAGATGTGCTATTTAGGAGACCGTAGGAAAATTACTGTAGGAGTAAAAGTCATCAGTTCTGTTGCAAACAATCCTCTTGTTCCCAAGAAGTATCACTAAGGGATTTTTTTGGTCCCATATAATAAATAAATTGGCCGAAAATATCTTTTCATTGTGAGGAATAAGTATATGGTGCCTTTCTCCTTTTAAGTGTAAACTGCTAAAAGGCAGAAATAACGTGTATTCTGTATTCCAACACCCACAGTGTGTTTCTGGTCTTTATACCAGGTGCTCAGGAAGTGTTTTCACTGACTTGGGTTGACTGCTTGTCTGCTTTCTGAGCATTCATTTCTGAATGAAAGGGGAGAAAGTGAAATGAGAGGTGGGAAGAAAGGGGAAGCTGGAGAAATAAGAGGAAACAGCTGGAAGCTGAGGAGGTGGGACTTATGTAAGGTCAGTAAAACTAAAAGCTAGCAGAGGGCAGGGTCAGGCCCTGAGGGTAGAGAACTAATTAACTTCTGTCAGCTAGTTGAATAGAGCCTTGTGTGCTTTGTTAGAGACCAAAGGTACTTCAAAGGAAAAAATCTAGATTCTTCCCTGTGTACCTTAATAATTGTTCATCAGGTCAAAATTTATCCTGTCCTCTAGGATTCTGGTCTTCCCTCAGGCCTAGCAGAGAGCTTTCTGCCACTACTCAGGCAACCAAGGGTGAAGTGCTTTAAGTAGTATTTGTGGACAGCAGCAGGTAAGCTTGATGTGTTATTCACAGCGTAAAGAGTAAATGCTGAGTTCAGCTGTTGTCCATGTGTAGAGCTTTAACAACCAGCTCACCAGTTCCCTTTACCTGCTTTTATTCCTGGACCAGATGACTGAATGTAGGATATTCACTTGATAACATGTTTTTGCCCTGCCTTGTTCTTCACAAGAACCTTTGGCCAGGCATTAACAGTTAGTAAATTTTGTTGCATATAACAGTATTTTTTTTTTTCTGGTGATGTAGATGGATACACATGACACTAAATGCTGTTTAGTGTCGTTACATCCGTCTAAACTAGGGGAATGTATTTGGGGTGGAGGCTATAGCCAATGAGAAGAGGTTCACCTCTGTACCCTAGAAATGGTAGGGATTTAGTTTATTTTTTGACTATTAGCAAAATGCTGTAACTGAGCTAATCTTTGTGGTTTGGTGTAGGCCCATCAAGTTTGTGTGACCTATTAAATATCTACTTTTTCTGTGCTCAGCTATTACCCTGTCCTGGGGCATCTGAGGGCAGAAAGGAACAGGTGTCCAAAGGAGGAATGTTGGTGGCTCTGTTTTCCAGTTGTATTGAATTTCTTACTTGGTGTATTTTTGACTTGTCTTCATTTCTTTCTTCTTGTGGTCTATGCTATTTTACTTTCTATTAGTCGGATACTCTTCCCTGTCATTAAAGAGTTGTAAAATTGAGGTTAGTATTTCTCTGCAAATGTTTTTTGGATGAAGCTGATTGGTTTAGCGTTGATTTTTGCCAGTGTCCTTCAAGAAGCGGGAAGGTGATAAATGTATTTCCGTGGCTTTAGACTCATTTTTGAAGTGTTGGATTGTGTGAATATTCTTAAAAACAATAGAATGTTTTAATTAAAAACCCTCAAATACCAGTTGAACTCAGTGTCTACTAGGAAAATGGGTAGATCTGTTATACTGCCATTTTGCTCGCTATGACTTTGTTCCAGTTGTCAAGGAACTTAAATGGGTATTCAGGGAAAAAGAATTTTTGTTTCCCCTTCACCTTGCTAGTTAAAATAACTCCTGGTGACACTTCAGGTGGTAGAATTGAAACACAAGCCTGACTTCTGACCACACGGGTCAAAGGCAAATGACTTCAAAGCCCTTAGTGTGGTTATCCAGTTTGGGCAATGAGGAGATAACTTCCGCTTTCCTCCCTGAGGAGTTTATAGTACTTAGGGGGGATGGGAGGTGTCACTTTGGGGAAAATATGTTGCTTTTTCTCCTGATTGTATTGAGGCTGATATGGAAGTGTTACATTTTTTCTGGCCAATTCTTTTTGGTATTTCTAAATATTGCAATCTTGATTTTTACTATTAAATTTGTTAATTGTCAGTTCTGGCTTTTTTGCCTATAGAGTTGATCCATTAACTTGCCAGTTTGAAGCTTCTAACTGGCTATTCCCTACTGAAAGTTTTTGGGTTTTAGTTTATGGACCGGTCTTACCCGGTAAGACAATTACAGGTAATTGATAATGGCAGAGATACCTTCTTTTCCTAGGATTCTACGTCTGTAATTCAAATCTTCAGTGTGTTCACAGAACTTTAAAATTCTCTCCAAACTAGAAAGGAAATATCCTGTTGCTTTCTAATGTTTACTAAAAGTTGTGTTTAGAACAACAGATAGGCATCTTCCTTTGTTATGTGTCATTAATCCCTTTGCCCGGTTACCTTAGGACTCTTTGAAGGAGAGACGGGAGAAAACCTGTCACTTGGAGACAGTAAAAGGAATAATTAACTGGCTCAGAGCTTATATGCAGAGTTCCCAGCCCTAAAGTTAATCTAGAACCACTGGATAGCACCAATAAAAATATTTACTTCACATCTGTTATATTTCTGGAATATGTTCTAAGCATCTTACATATATTTCTCATTAAATCCACAGGTGCCCATTTGTGAGGTAGATATTTTGTTCTCATTTTCCAGATGAGGAAGCTGAGACCCTAAAAGCCCTAAAAGGTTAGGTGACAGGTTATACAACTTGGAGTGTGGGAGGAGGAGAGAGGAACTTGAACAGGGCAAGTTGGGGATCTGACTTTTGTTTGGGGGGAATGTAGGCACATTATATTTTTGGCTTAGACACTTTATTCATCATGGGTGAAGGTGATATCATTTACTCACTAAAAATTGTTTACACTAATCAAAATGAATTTACTGTCTTTGAACATCTGCTGTCTTTTGACTGAATCACAGTGTATAGTCTGTGGAAGCTCACTTAAGGAGAGGGTTCCTTTTTTGTTTGGTTAGAGAAATTGTCTGTCCTGAAGGTAGAAATAGCCCCTTCTAGGTAGGGATGGAGCATTTGATCTACTGGTTTCATTATATTCCTCTAACAGTTGGAACTGATTGTTTTTGAGTACTTGTTTCAAACTTTTGAGTATTTTCCTTCTGGAAAATAGCTCAGTGTTTAAAATTTATCTGAACTTAAAAAGTTAATTCTTTTTCAGGGTGTTTGAGGAGCAGTCAGTTCTGGTTTTGTCTTAAGGATAGAAATAGAATTAGCCATTTTCTTCAAGAAAAGTGATTCTTCTGAATCTCAGCTCTTCAGTAATGAGAACTAGACTGTTTTCATTTGACCTCTATTTCCTGTCAGTGGGAAACCCCTCCCCAGAGGTGCTGCGTGAAAGATTGCCAGCGAAAGGATTTCTAGATCCCAGCATCACAAGTTCAGGAGAGTCCAGTGATACTGTCATTAGAATAATGTCTTTACTTAGTACCAGTTTTCATAACCCTGAAGCTTCATTTTTTACCAGTTTGAAAGGTAGCAGCTAGGGAGGAGAGACTATGCAGGGAAGGGGGAAAACTGAGGAGTGCATCACAGAGACCTTGAGTGTGTTAAGGCAGGGAAGAAGATTTGCTATTCAATGAATGAAAATAAAAGGACTTCCATTGTCCAGAGTCAGAGCAAGAACATAAAGGTTTTAGTTTACCTAGTTAATTCCTTAAGTTTATAGGACTTTATAGGATACATGGGGGTCACCCATAGCAATTTAGCTGAGAAATTTATCAGAAACTCTTTCATCATTTTCTGTCCCCTCCTGTCTTAGGCTGACCGGTTCTGATGTGTTACCTGCTTCTGCTACTGATCCAAACTGCAGAACTTCTCATTCATCCCCAAGGCCTCCAGGCAGTATCCAATGGGGAATCAGCTCTAAAAGGAACCAGACCAACGTTTTCCAGCCCCTTCATTCTGGTGACTGAGGGGAGGAAAGAATGGGAGGAGGGCGTATACTTGTCTAGTTGATGGAAAGAAAACACACAGTCAAATAACTGTATCTCCTTGGTTTTCTATTACAGTAGAATTCTGCAGCCATATTTTTATTGTGTATGTATGGGGGAAGTTTTGGTGACCTTGATTAGAAGTGTCTGGAGGGGACTAAATGGAGGGGATAAGAGTCAGTTGGTTTTGGAAAATGTTGAAGTCTTAATGTGTCCATCTGAAGAATTTTTTTCTAAAACCAGAGTTTACAGAAATATCTCTGATACAGCCTGCCCCCTCATTTCCCTGCCACAGGCGATGTCTTGGACTAGAGACGCTTGTTTAATAATAGCTTGTCTCTGATATTCCCAGTAGCTACCTCTGTGTGAGGAAAGGATAGAAATGTTCAGGAAATCATATACAGGCTCCCCATCTACAAAGTTCCAGTAGCAGTGACGCCTACAAGGAAGACTTGGAACTGCAAACAGAGGCTGGGGTCACCTCAGTGACATCTCCTGACGCTGTCCAACCAGAAGTTCGATTTGTGTTCTGGGGGTGAAGAAGGAAACAGACTGTACTAAAGGACTAAAATAATTTCTTGTCTATACTATCTCACTTGTTTTTATTTTTGGCGGGAGAGGAGGGGTGTTGGGATAGAATTTCACATCCTATCCTGGAGTGAAGGGGAGGATGGGGAGGCTCAGCCCTTCACCCAAGAATAACCCAGTAATGACATCTCTACGCGTGGGAAGTGTTTCCCTCCACGCTGGGAGGATCCGAGGCTGCACCCCAGTGGGATTCCCTGCTTGAGCTGGAAGGCCGTCTCGCCCTGAGATGCAAATCATAGCGAGAGCGAGGAGAGCTTAGCCCGCCGGGGAGGAAATGCCAGAGGGAAGAGACACTCGAAGTCGAAGGGGCTTCCCCCAATTTGGAGGTGGGGACCATCCTGTGCAGGAGCGACTGAACAACCGGGTGTCCGCCGTGGCCTCTGCCCTCCGCTGAGGGTCTAACAGGGACGCGACACTGCTGGACTCTGTGTCTGAGTCACGGGAGACGGCCCAGCTGTGCCCAGCGGGCCCGCGCCAGACCCTGGCGTCCTCCATCTTCTCTCCTGAGCTCCCCCTGCTCCAGCTGCCTGAGCCACGGACCGCAGCACCACACACCCCCGCGGGGGGGGACGCCGCGCCCCATCCCCGCCCCGGGCCCCACCCCAGCCCCCCCGCGGGGGCCCTGACCCCACAGCCGGCGGGCACTGGCTGAGCTCCGAGGCGGCGAGCCGGCAGCGGGGACGCCCAGAGGGGGTCCGGGCGACTGGGGGCGGCGGCGGCCGGGCCGGGGCTCCCCCCCCGCCCGCGCTCGCCGCCGCGGTGGTGCGTCCCGGAGGTTACCGGAAGTGGCCGCGCTCGGCGCTGCCATGTTGAGGAGCCGCCGCTGCCGCTGCCGCCGCCGCCGCCGCCGCCGCTTTGTTGTCGCCTCCTCCGGCTGAGGAGGCTCCCCTAGCGGGGGGAGTGGGGAGGAGGGGGGTCGGCCGCCGCAGCCATGGAGGCCAACTGGACCGCGTTCCTGTTCCAGGTACTGGGGGCCCCCCCCGGGGGGGCAAGGGGGGGACAGGGGGGCCGGGCCCCGGGCTGGCGGGCGGGCGGGCGCTCCTCCCCTCCCTCCCGGCTCCGCTCTCCGGCCCGGCCTTAATCCCCCTTTGTTTTTCCGCCCGCCCGCCCGCCCGCCCCGGCGGAGCGGGGCTGCTGAGGTGAAAGGAGGCGGCCTCACGGGGTGCGGGGGAGAGAGCAGGCCTCGGGGTGAACCCGGGGGCCCCCCAGCACACACACGCACACACACACACTCACACACACCCTTCCCTCCCGCCTTGAAGGGGAAGGGAGGAGGCCGGTCGCTGTCACCACCTCGCGGCCCAGAGAAAGGAGGGCGCCGGGCCGCTGGATAGCGCGGGCTGCTGGGCCACTGCGTGCTGGCCCGGTCCCGCACCGTGGGGTGAGGAGGTCCCCAGGTCCTGCTCTGAGTCTTCTCCCCCCCAGCACACACTTCATCTATCTTTCGCTTGCTTTCTTTTTACCTCTCTCTTTTTGTGTGTGTGTGCGCGTGTGTTGACTTTCTGACCCCCTCCCATGTCCCCGCGAATAGCGGGTATCCCTGGTTCCCCGCCACTCCCCCTCACCGCCTCCCCCTCGTGTTTGCCCAGTTGTGGGGGAGGATGTTGTGAGTGTGTATCCCCTCCCCAAACTTTTTCACTGGATTTACATTTTTTCTTTCCCAAGCCTCAGCCGAGCCTTGGCAGCTGACACCTTCTCCCTCTGTCCAGCTCTCCCGCCGTCCCATTCAGCCCGGGGAATCCCCCAGCCGGGCCGGCCCGGGGCGGGGGGAGCGGTGGGGGCCGGGACTCCTGGAGGCCCGACCTTCTCCCGAAGCGCTTTTCTTTCTCGGCCCACCTCGAACGTTTCCTCCAACCAAGTGGAGAGAGCAAACAAAGTCCGCTTACAAAGCCCCCAGATGAGTCACTCTCTGGGATGTTGGTCTTCGCTTTTTTGCAAGAAACTTAGAAGTGACTGTAGCCGATCTGTTTTGGCAATTCTCTTGCCCGCCCACTTTAGATGGGGGACCCCTGTTTGGCAGATCTAGGCTGGAGCTTATTTTTTTTTCTACTTTGTTTCTATTTGCAAACGAAGCATTTAGTGGGCAGTGGCGATGAGCTCACGGGGAAACTTCGGCACCGGAGGAGGTTAAGAAGCTCGTCACTTTTAAGTGCGTTCTTCCCGCCTCTCTATTTTCCTTCTTCGAATGCTTCGTGAAATCCCAAACGCGTAGTTGGGGCGCTTGATACCTTTTGGAACTAACAGAAACGGATGCAGGATTTTCAAAAATTATCTTCCCAGCCATTGGATTCATTCCAGTAGAGTTAATACAGGGAATTGGATAACTCAGAAATTACTTACTGTATAGACTGGCCTGTTGTTTTAAGACATATTTTTTTCAAATCTGGGCAATTTGATCTTTCAGTAGTTATTAAAAATGCATTGGAAAAGAAATGCATGCATCCAGGTTGGTTTAAAGGTGGCAAATACCTTCCCCAGAAAAAAGCTCAGATGGTCGTTTTAAAATATGGGTCGTTTTTAAAATTGATGGGCCACTGAAGTGATTTTCATGTGATTAAAAACCATATTAAACATGGTGTCTATAGAGATTGAAAAAAAAAAAAGTTCTTCATGTAAAGCAAAAACCCATAACACATCTTTGGAAAGCTGTTGAAAAATCTTTTGAAATACTTTTTTAAAAGTTATTTTTTCCTCTGGATAAAGCAAATGCCAAGCGTTTATTGATCAACTTTTTAATTGGATTTTATATTATTTAATTTTTTTCAGCTATTAAAATCTTTTTTTCCACCTGATGGAGAAGTGTGAAAACAAATATTTGACCCTGGGCTTGGCAATGTGTGCAGTGAAATTTGTTGGAAAACTTAAAATTTAGAGCCGAGAACAGTTGAATGGGTAAAGAGAATATTTCAGTCTTTTCTGTGGAAAGGTATGAATAGACTTAATCAGTTCTGGTTTTACGTAATTTTTACTGGGGATGTGGAGTTAAATTATCTTGTTTGTTTCCTGGAGCATCCTGTTGAATTTATATTTTAAAACGATTTAATACCTGCTTGCTTTCCAGATAACTTGGTGGAAAGTGAAAGCTATAGCTATTAAAATGTTTGATGGATGATTCTTCTAACAGGACATTCAAGATATGACTCACCGATGCTAATTTGTTCAGTACAAAATCTTTTACCCTCTGGCACTGGAGATTTCATGGTGCCATATCCTACTACCCTGGGTGATGAAATAACATTTCTGTTTTGTTTCTTGCCAGCCCCAGAACAAGGAAAGCTTGGGCAGGGTTAAAAAGCCTTGCAGTTGAAAGAGATGGAAGATAAAATTAAAACTTTTGGTTTGATGATGCTAGTCAAATAAAAGCCTACCCAGAAGTTATATTTTTAAAATAAATCACTTAACTGAAGGCTGGCCGTGGTTGTTATTTTACTCTGTCTCTCCCCCAGAGAACAAGTTGGGAAAACCCAGTACCCCCTTAGAAGGCTTCATGTAGAAGTGTGGGGATCCTAGGAATCCTCAGAGAGTGATTCCTGTAGTGGTTCTACAGAATTTCACCCAAGAAGCAGGGACCTGGTGTGACCCTCGTGTGAGAGTGAGCTTCAGCAATGCTGTAAAAATACTTTATGTTGCCACAGACATCTGAATTGGTAAAATGGCAGTAAGTGCTTTTAGTACTCCATTGTACTAATGGTTGTTTAGAATTGAAAAATGCCTCTAAATGCTCTAAGTCTGAACTTTGTCCAGAAGATCTGCATTCCCTATTATCTGATGTGTTAGCTTTTGAAATTGTATATCTTCAGCTATCTTCAGCTATTAACTATTTGTATACTGTATGGAAACTTGAGTATCCCTACAGCCAGGTTGGAAAACGGGGTATGATTAGAGTCCAAATTGTGTAAAGTTTCTACTGAGGTCACCTGGGTAGATAGACCCTTACATTTACAGGAGCTTCACAAATTAGATTAACAGTGGACTGTAATTCGCTAGGAGCAGTAAGTCCAGAAAGAGACTCATAAGTAACCACACAATTTCTGAGAAAGCTTCCAGGACTCAAAGGGTGATGACATCAAAATTATTAAATTGAAACTGAGAACTCTGGATACCACACCTCCTAATCGTTTGGGTGAGACTAGTTCCAGGCTTAACTGTTAACGCTGCCATCAAGTAAACATACAATGTGTGGTAGATGTTCTTATCCATCAGAGGAGGAGCTGTGAGTGAGTGTGTGTGTTTCTCCTTGTTTTTTCGTCGTTAATCAAATTATCTGTGGGACTTGTTATAGAGTAAGAAGGGTAAATAACTGTTAAAAGTGTCTAAGATGATGGGATAGGCCCCTAGTAGGACACTGTATGCTTAAAATATTTGAAACTCCCACCTCTTGAGTGATGTGTCCTTTTATGATTACAGAACTCAAGCATAGGGGCTTGGGCTTACTGTCAAGAGTTTCAAAAATAATGTTAGTAAAGAACAACATATTAGGAAGAACTATTTCAGGAATTTTTTCCCATCATTTCCTACATGTTTATCAGTGTGGAGAATTTTGAAAGTGTCAGAACCAAACAAGTAACTACTCATAAATACCAAGAACCTGATCCATGATTAAATTTTGGTTTCAGTGCAGCTAAAAGAATTTCCAGTGTGCAGCCTCCAGTTTTGGGAGTGGAGAAGCACATCATAACAGCAAATGTCTAATACTTTATTGAAACCTACAACTGCTGGAAGAAGATAAATATGAAAGGAATTTTAGTGTTTATAGTTTGTTTTTCTCATTAGTCTGTCTTTGAGAGTTTCGGATTTGAACAGCTAGTGTTGCTGAAGGATGCAGACTTTAGTATACAATTAAGTGACCTGAGAAACAACTGGCAGGTGTTTTGCTGTGGGCTACCTTCACAGATACCTTCCAGGTTGCTTAATAGCAGATTTGGTTTCAACCAAATCTTTTAGTAGAGACAGGTGAAAACTTAAAGTTAACAAACAACTAGCAAATGTATTTAGAGAACTAGATTTCTTTCATCACTTAGCGACAGCCCCTTCCTCAATCGGAGGAAAGACACGATGCTTTTCTTCTGGGTAATAGAGAAATAGATGACTATGTCATTGTGTGTCCGTGAGTGTGTATGTGCGTGTTGTTGCAGTAAAGTACTGTTAAATACTTAAACCTGGAGGATTTTTTTTTTTTTTAGTAAGTTATTTAAACTTGGTTTCAGCACTGACAGGCTAATGCAAACTGATTTCATCAGCTGGTCTGTCCCTTATGAACCAGGAGAGTGTGTGGTTTAGTCAGCTGTTTAAAAGCAAGATCACTGTCAGCAACTTAGTTGCAAAAGTTTTGTGTCTGCACAGTGATTTTTCAATGCTTTGTATTGTGAGCTCTGAGTAACTAGGTTGCTGGATTTCCACTGCAGAGTAGCTTGTAGGTTCTTTGACTGTTTCTTCTGGTCTCTATTGTCTGGAGCATGTTGACTTTTAAAGGCCATTGTGAGAGGTCAAGTTTCTGAAGTGTGAATGTTTGGTTTTAGGCCCATGAAGCTTCCCATCACCAACAGCAGGCAGCACAGAACAGCTTGCTGCCCCTCCTGAGCCCTGCCGTGGAGCCCCCTGATCAGAAACCATTGCTTCCAATACCAATAACTCAGAAACCTCAGGGTGCACCAGAAACATTAAAGGATGCCATTGGGATTAAAAAAGAAAAACCCAAAACTTCATTTGTGTGCACTTACTGCAGTAAAGCTTTCAGGGACAGCTATCACCTGAGGCGCCACGAATCCTGCCACACAGGGATCAAGTTGGTGTCCCGGCCAAAGAAAACCCCCACCACGGTGGTTCCCCTTATCTCCACCATCGCTGGGGACAGCAGCCGAACTTCGTTGGTCTCAACCATTGCAGGCATCTTGTCAACAGTCACTACATCTTCCTCGGGCACCAACCCCAGTAGCAGTGCCAGCACCACAGCTATGCCGGTGACCCAGTCTGTCAAGAAACCCAGTAAGCCTGTCAAGAAGAACCATGCTTGTGAAATGTGTGGGAAGGCCTTCAGAGATGTGTACCATCTCAACCGGCACAAGCTCTCCCATTCAGATGAGAAGCCCTTCGAGTGTCCTATTTGTAATCAGCGCTTCAAGAGGAAGGACCGGATGACTTACCATGTGAGGTCTCATGAAGGAGGCATCACCAAACCCTATACTTGCAGTGTTTGTGGGAAAGGCTTCTCAAGGTACTGCATTTTACTTTGCTTCATTATGGTGTCAGTGAACTTCAGTTTTGTCTCCATGTGATCTAGAATGTTTATGTGAGAACAGATGTGGGCAGACCTGTGTTATTAGAGGAGATTGGTGATATAAAGAAGTATTAAGCCTCCAGGTCTAACTCTAGTGTGATTGACAAGTAGTGACTTAGTGATTAACCTGTTTTTTTCACTTACCAAGTGCCTTGGTGGACTCAGGCTTTCATTTGGCACATGGATACTTATCTCTGCAAAACCACCAGTTTCCAGTTCAGTTGGGGGACTAGACATGAAGCCCATTGTGCTAATTAAAATAACATTTCCTGGAAGTTGGGATGACCTTTGGACACTCTTAATTAAACTTTTAGAATGTTTTTTCATTTTTCTGAGAGCACCAACATTTCATTAATTTTTATTTTTAAAAGCTTTTAGATTTAATACAGTGGCAGCTGTTTCTGGCAAGTGTTAGGACTAAAACTTTGGATATTTTGTAATTGTAAAGAATCAAGACCTAATAGGATTTGATGTTGACTAAGAGAGAAAATTAACAGGTAGAAGACTAAGACTTTGTTTTTGGTAAGAGAGGTAAGGAGGCTTGCACTGGGGGAGGGAGGTTGGTAATTCTGCTAGCTTTCCTAAAATGCACCCTTTCCCAATCTGCCAAGCATATAAGCATCACATAAGTAGCGTTTCTCTCTGTGTGTTCGATTATATATCTTCTGTTGAAACTCTCTTTTTCACAGGCCTGACCACTTAAGCTGTCATGTAAAACATGTCCATTCAACAGAAAGACCCTTCAAATGCCAAGTAAGAGTTAAAATGACTTATCCTTAGTGTAGCACTTAATGTACATTATCCAGAAGGTCTGAGCCAGTTGAATCTCACCATTCTTGGATAGTCTTAAATAAATCACTGACCTGAGTAAATATGGCCTATCTGACTTCTAGTTTTATAAAATATTATGACAGCTTCTATCTTTGTAAAGCAAGATCATTTAAAAATTTAAGTGTGTTTTTTTGTAAGCTCTATTTCCCTTTCCTTGGGCAATAGCATTTTTTGTTAGAAAAAAAAGGTTATAGTCTTGCAGAGGTGGTTGTGTATTTGAAATGAATAAAAGAATAAAGGGCTTTAATTTCTGGATTTATTATTGAAGTTGTTTTAACTGTGATAGGAGAAAATACGAAGTTTTCTCCCAAATGTTATCACTTACTGGATTTTTCTTGGTTATTACCAAATTGGAGCACTTTCTAGTTGTTTAAAAATCTCTTCTGGTTAATGATTTTATTTGACATCAGTTATCTGGATAATGAAAAGATTAAGAATTTTGCTAAATCAAATGACTGTTTAAGGTATTGGTAATTCTAGTTTGTTGCTGGAAGTCTTTTAGTCCTTCTTTCAGTTAAGTTTGTTAATGACTGATTTTATTAAGTAAATGACTTGAATTTCTAAGTAAGATCTAATTGAAGGAAGTGAGGGCCTGCTGTGTATACCAGGCTCTTAATCCACCAGTACTTTTGTGAGATAGATAGTATTATTCCCATTTTACAGATGAAGAAACAAATTCAGTTAGGTCAACCAACTTGTTCAATGTCATGTTGTTTAGCAAATTGTGGAGCTCAACTTAAGCCCAGGTTTAACTGACCCTAAAGCTTAAGTTTTTTGTGCTACTCTTTGTTGATATATTTTCTTCCTCCGAAATGGAAGAGTCTAAAATTTATCAAGTGTTTTATTATGATTATGATTCTAGGTAACACATGTAATTAAAATTCAACTAGTTGTCAGCTTGCTGACGTGGATAGGGTAATGCATAGAATATAACGTACTTTAAAATGAGTAGAACAGGATAGTCTATATTTAAAAAAAGTTTTCCTCCCTCATGCAGACATGCACTGCTGCCTTTGCCACCAAAGACAGACTGCGGACACACATGGTGCGCCATGAAGGCAAGGTATCGTGTAACATCTGTGGGAAGCTCCTGAGTGCAGCGTACATCACCAGCCACTTAAAGACTCATGGGCAGAGCCAAAGTATCAACTGTAATACATGTAAACAAGGCATCAGTAAAAGTAGGTGGTGCTTCAGATTTCATTTCTATTTCAGATTGGTGAAATATGAATGTTTTTATAATGTATTAAAGGTATTAATATTCACCTTACATGTTTCCTCCTATTGCCAACGTGTGCAAACAGACAACAATGGAGAGAGTATATTAGTGTCAGAACTATGCTTTACTTTCATGTATGCAAACAGCGTTGGTAAGCCAGTAATAACCTTTAAGAGGAAAGCAGCGTTAATAAGCTTGCTTTTCAAACCCAAATCTATAGAGAAATGAGATGATATATCCACTTGCAAGGTTAAATGCTTTGCTTGCCTTAAATTCAGAGTTGAAGATAGAATACTTGGATTTACCCAGGCATTTTCTTTCAAGATTGCCTAGAAGAAGGCATTTTCCTGATCATTTATTCTATTATATATGTACTTTATGCAGTAGAAACGTCAAATTTTTAAAAACTATGTGGCCACAAGAGAGTGGGGAAGAAAGCTTAATGTGTGTTTATCTGTTTTTGCTTCTTTGTAAGTACATTGGGTTTATTATCTAGTGTGTTGTACTTTAACTATATAAACATTCATTTTTCTTTTTTTTTTTTTTTGAGACCCAGTCTCACTCTGTCACCCAGGCAGGAGTGCAATGGCATGATCTCAGCTCACTACAACCTCTGCCCCCCAGTTTCAAGCGATTCTCCTGCCTCGGCCTCCCAAGTAGCTGGGATTACAGTTGTATGCTGCCGTGCTCGGCTACCTTTTTGTATTTTAGTAGAGATGGGGTTTCACTGTGTTGCCCAGGCTCGTCTTGAACTCCTGAGCTCAGACCATCCACCCACCTCGGCCTCCCAAAGTACTAGGATTTCAGGTGTGAGCCACCGCACCCAGCCTGTAAACATTCACTTTTGGTATGCATTATTGTGGTCAAATAAAAAAATACATTAGATATTCTGTTGAACATTGATTATTTCATATTAATATTATCAAACTTCCATTTTTAAAGACACTTGCTTTTTTTTGACACTTGGTTTTTTTAATAGCAAATAATTATTTTCTCTTTAATATTGATTACCGCTAATTCCCTAGATTTTTTAGTGTTTGTTTATTTTGACCAATATAGACACAAAAAAAAAAAAAAAAAAAAAAAAAAAAAAAAAAAAAAAAAAGCACTTATTAAGAGCTACAGAAGCATGAGAAGTTAATTTTGAAAAAATGGCAACAGGTAAATACAGTGTTTTTGGTTTGTCTTTGTAATAGCATGCATGAGTGAAGAGACCAGCAACCAGAAGCAGCAGCAGCAACAGCAGCAGCAGCAGCAGCAGCAGCAGCAGCAGCAACAACATGTGACAAGCTGGCCAGGGAAGCAGGTAGAAACACTGAGACTGTGGGAAGAAGCTGTTAAAGCAAGGAAGAAAGGTAAGGCATGGCTTCCAGTGTTGAAAGTGTGGCTAGAGAAGTGTTTTCATTTAGTATGTCAAGTGATCAAAGTAGAGAAGCCACAGTTTCAGGAAATCTAGCTTAATGGAAACATATAAATAGTACATGCTGGAAAATATCTGGTAAAGTATAGTTATAGGCAATAAAATGTCCAGATAAGTTATTACTATGAATTAAAAATTCGTAGTACTTCCTATCATGTTCTTTCTTTTGATTTACTTTTTGTTACAAACTTAAAGCCAAATTTGGTCCTTTACTGTCCTCAGAGTTGCATTTTTGTATTCAATTTGATGTCAACCTCCATGCATTGTGGGCCTTTTTTTCCTTTTCTAAAATACTCCCACTTTTAGAGGTGGATGTCCTTATGTGTATGTAAGTTTATTTTCTTACCTGTGCTGTTTTTGCTCTTCAGTGTTCTTTTTTCATTGTATTATTTATTACATGTTTCAGATTCTGTAGTGCTGATGTCTTTTCTCTTGGTGACACCGTTAATTTCCTTCAGTCTCTATCACTGTGGTAGGCCTCAGTTTAACATGTCTTCTGCTGCTGAGGACTTTACTGTAATTGTTAAAAAATTTTAAAATGGTTTGCTTTTCTCTCATGTGTATGTCAGTTGGAGTATCAGTTTTCAACTTACTTGTCAATTTACTAGTACAGCTTTGGCTTCTGAACTATTGTGCAGCCATTTCAAATGAATCATTTTGTCAGTGTACCATGAGCCAAAGGACAGATTTGTAAATTCCTTCTTCCTCCTCCACCCCTGCTATGTCTTACTGTGTTAAATATTAAGAAATCCTCTATCTGCTGGCTCCTCTATATGTAATTCCTTTGCTGTGTAGTTTCTCCCATCTTTTGCTTTCATGTAGTGTGGCTGTTCCTTTCCTCAGAGCAATCCCTTCTATTTTTTTTTTTGTTGTTGTTGTTTTCTTTTTTAGACAGAGTCTCGCTCTGTTTCCCAGGCTTGAGCGCAGTGGTGTGGTCTCGGCTCACTTCAGCCTTCACCTCCTGGGTTCAAGTGATTCTTGTGCCTCAGCCTCCTGAGTAGCCAGGATGACAGGTGTTTGCCACCACACTCAGCTGATTTTTGTATTTTTAGTAGAGGCAGGGTTTTGCCATGTTGGCCAGGCTGGTGTTGAACTCTTGACCTCAAGTGACCCACCTCCCTCAGACTCCCAAAGTTCTGAGATTATAGGCATGAGCCACTGCACCCAGCCACAGTAATCCCCTCTAAACCTCCTATACTTGAATAAAAATAAAAGGAATAGCATTCTTTTTTTTTTTTCTGAGATGGAGTCTCTATTGCCCAGGCTGGAGTGCAATGGCACTATTTTGGCTCACCGCAGCCTTCGTCTCCTGGGTTCAAGTGATTCTCCTGCTTCAGCCTCCTGAGTAGCTGGGATTACAGGCATGCCTGGCTAATTTTGTGTTTTAATAGAGACAGGGTTTCTCCATGTTGGTCAGGCTGGTCTCAAGCTCCTGACCTCAGCTGATCTGCCTGCCTCGGCCTCCCAAAGTGTTGGAATTAATCTTGAGCCACCGTGCCCGGCCAGCATTCTTGTTTCATACATTTACTGGCATTGGAAGAAAAGAGTGCAGCAGTCCGTATAGGATTTCCGCCATTCCTCAGGTGCTATTTGTTCCTATCTTCCAACTGAAGATTTGTCATCATCTTAATAAAATGTTTTGGCCAGGTGTGGTGGCTCACACCTATAATCCCAGCACATTGGGAGACCAAGGTGAGAGGATCACTTGAGACCAGGAGTTTGAGACCAGCCTGGGCAAGATGGCAAGACCACGTCTCTACAAAAACTCAAAAAAAAAAAAAAAAAAATTTAGCCGGGCATGACAGTGTGTGTCTGTAGTCCCAACTACTCAGGAAGCTAAGGTGGGAGGATTGCTTGAACCCAGGAGTTTGAGGCTGCAGTGAGCTATAGTTGTGTCATTGCACTCCAGTCTGGACAACAGAGTGAGACCCCCGTCTCAAAAAAAAAAAAAAAAAAAAATGCTTTCGTGGTAGGAGAATGGGGAGAGGGAACTGGCAGTGAGGAGGAAGAAGTATAGTGCTATGACAGTTGTGTAGTGGGTTGAAAGTGTATTATGAAGGGTATTTTACTTAATTGAACAAAAATGTTTAAGTCATAGTAAAAGGACACCGTTAGATTAGAAAGAAAACAGGAGAAGGTATAGGGGTCAGCAGGTAACAGAGTAAAAATTATTTGGTGAAAGTAGGGGGAGATATCCTTAGCAGTACTCCCAGAACCTCAAAGTGAATTGGTTTTCTCTCTCATTCTCTCTCTTGCTGTACTCCTCTATTTGGTATTGTATCTCAGTTTGCTTGCACAATAAGACTTGATTGTTTAGCTCATCTTCTGACCTCCATGAAACAAAATGCTATTGTATTCCCATTCATAGCGTGAATCTCTCTGGAAACGTTAGAAACCTCTGTATTCATATTAGTAAATGTCATATTTTAGGGGAGAGGAGACTCTTGACCTGAAAACCTAAAGTTGAATCAAGTGTTTCTAAATATTAGGCCTAAATAAGGTAACATAAGTTTATAAACCTGATTGACAATCATATCATCATCTAGGGAACTTTTTAAAAATACACATTTCCCAAGTTCAATCTAAATTTCACTATTGATTCTCCTGGGAGTCCTTTGTTGTTTTTTTTTTAAATCCCCTAGATAGTTGATTTTGATAATCAGCCAGGTTTGGGAATCCCTGATAGGGAGAATGGTGTATGCCAAAGTTAGATTGTATTGATCAAGTAAGGGCTCCTTGACTCCAGGGTCTCCTGTGGTGATCTGACCTGTGTGGATCATATACAGATCTCTATCTTTAGTTTGAATATATTTCTCCATTTTGACAGCTACATCACAGGCAGCCTACCCATCATTTTACCGCTGTTTTCTGGTACACCAGCAGGTGGTGCTGAATTTTGTTGAGGGGTGGGTTGGGGGTATCACCTTGAAGGAGTTTTCCTTAAGTAGTGTCTAGACCTGGCTCACACCTTAGTCCCAGCACTTTGGGAGGCTGAGGTGGACGGATCACTTGAGCCCAGGAGGAGACCAGCCTGGGCAACATGGCGAAACCTTATCTCTACAAAAAACACAAAAATTAGCTGTGCATGGTGGCACATGCCTGTAGTCTCAGCTACTTGGGAGACTAAAGTAGGAGGATTGTTTGAGCCTTGGAGGTTTGAGGCTTCAATAAGCTGTGATCACACTACTGTACTCCAGCCTCAGCTACAGAAGGAGACTCTGTCTCAGAAAAAAAAAGTGTCTAGATTTTGCTGGATAAGAAGGACCAGGGTCTCACTGCAGGGTCTCCTTGCCTAGTTAGTTCTCCTTGGTACGCTTGATGGTATGTGTAATATGTGGAGTTAAAGATACTAGGCGTAAAGTAGGTGATTGTGTCAACATCAGAAACAGAAGAAGAAATGGGAGTGAGGAGAACATGAACTTATTGAGGAGTATTTTTTTTCTTTCCTAATGTAGTTAAGAAAACCAGAAACAGTAAGATTATTTAACTGAAACATATTTCTAAAACCGAAACAGATGATACTAAAATAGCTTATCATTCCCTAATTATGCATTTTTAAAACCTTAACAGAATATGGCTTTATGTCTCAGGCTTTAACATACTTACTGAGTATGCACCCCTCTCTCTGCTGGTTATAGTGTGCCTTATGAGAAGATTTTTCTGATTATCTGTTATTGTGTAACCATTGGCCCAGCTCTGTGTAAACAAGCTCTTTAGCCTGGCCTGCTGGAGGTTGGCTCTTCCCAGGAAAGTTTTTAGAACTCAGAGGAACTGCATGAAGTAGTAGTGAGAACACTTAGCCCTGCATTGCAGAAGTTAACTGATCCTCTCAGCATCACTGTGAGGTAGGTAAGTAAATATGAACTTGAAACCTAAAGAGCAAGGCTGAACAAGTTGCCCAAGTCCTTGCAGGAGGTATAGCATCAGAAAGCTGATGATACACTGGGATCCCTGGCCCCCAGGCCTGAGCTCAGAAACATCCTCCCTTCTGTTGACCACTTGATAGAAAACTGGAATTTGATTTATTAATTGTTTGACCTTTTTGATGAAAAGAAATTGATTCAGAAACTGTTGATGAATTTTGCTCACTCTTTTGAGAATCTAAAGACCCTTTTGTCTTCTTATTTTAGAAGCTGCTAACCTGTGCCAAACCTCCACGGCTGCTACGACACCTGTGACTCTCACTACTCCATTCAATATAACATCCTCTGTGTCATCTGGGACTATGTCAAACCCAGTCACAGTGGCAGCTGCAATGAGCATGAGAAGTCCAGTAAATGTTTCAAGTGCTGTTAACATAACCAGCCCAATGAACATAGGGCATCCTGTAACTATAACCAGTCCATTATCCATGACCTCCCCTTTAACACTCACTACCCCGGTCAATCTCCCCACCCCGGTCACTGCCCCAGTGAATATAGCACACCCTGTCACCATCACATCTCCAATGAATCTGCCCACGCCTATGACATTAGCCGCCCCTCTCAATATAGCAATGAGACCTGTAGAGAGCATGCCTTTCTTGCCCCAAGCTTTGCCTACATCACCGCCTTGGTAAACAGTATTATAAAATCAAAATATGGGTTAAAGTAAATATTTACCAGCAACTTAACTTTTAGTTGATTAAAGCAAAAAGTAAACCATGAAATTGGGAGATTTTATTACATTAGTTAATAAGAATGTGGTAGCATTTTTCTCCAATTTGGCTGGGATTATTCAAAGTAGGGTGTGTATGTAACTTATCACTGGACCACTTTAGTTTAATCAGAAATTCCTTTTAGCTGACAGCATTGCTTAAACAGGATAGTAGTTGGCAAGATGAAATGCCAGAATTAAAAACAATCATAAATAAGTAGAACCCACTTCAAAATAAAAACAGCATTACTATTTCTAATCCCAAGAAATCACTTTATTCTAAACACTAGCGGAACTCTTCTTATACAAGGTGGATGGCTGATTTTAACCTGAAATTCTAAATCCACGGATTGAGAGCTAGTGTAGAATTGTCTGTGTTTATTGTTTTTATGAGTAAATACATGCATTGTCATAATAAAATGCATTTCAGAGAATATGCATTTTACCTTTGGGAATATGTTAATTTCAGGCAGCATTCCCTATGGGAAAGGTGATACCAGCTCTGATATGCAAAGCATATGATAATTTATCATTCTAACTTCAACATATAATAGGGATTGTGACCTGATATTTGGAGATGTAAATATTGCTCAGCATATTAATCCCGATGGAATATAGCATTGTAGTTGACTTTTAAAAAAAAAAAAAAACTTAAAAAAAAAATCTACAAATTGTGTTTTGCTAAGAAAAGCCTCAACTGACAGAGGAGAAGTCAAGTGTGTGGACAGGCAGGCTCCTAACAAACAGGCCTATGGGACTCCTGTTTAGGAGCCAAAGAGTACTTTGGAACAGTTCAAATATATTGCTTTAAATTGGAAGACGCTGGAGGCACTGGGATGTGATATGCCCCTCTCTCCCCCAATCAGAGCCTGTTGATGTTACAACAGGGACAGATGTGTTAGTTGCTCACTAGAGTTTATGTCTTATATTAAATTGTATACAGTTTTTATTCTAACCACTAACTAGGTAGTATGCCCCTTCAGAACATGCAGAGTGTATCTTTTTTTAAATTTCTCCTTCCGTTTCTTAATCAAGTATCATGCAGATTTGTTCAGCTTTGTAAATATGGACATCACTTTTTTTTTTCTTTGAGAAAACACTTGTATCAGCTTTGTGGCGTTTTCAGGGAAACAGCTGTCTGCACTCCCTGTAGAAACCCAGCAATGTTTGTGCACGTTGAGACATGTGCTTTCTATTTCTTAGCAGAATATTTTATCTCTGTACATAAAGTAGAAACCAAAAGGTAGGGAAACAGAAAGTCTTGACACCATCATGCCACACATTGTTTTTAAAGCATTGTGTTAAAAAAAAAGTTCACTAAATCCAGGACGCTGTGATTTTTGTTTTTTTAAGTTGCAATATGTTTTTGGTTTTTTTCATTTTTTAATCACTGCAGTTAAGCGAAATGGAAATTAGTTGTGTTAATCTTGCAGAATGTTTGCAGGACTGACTATCATACTGGATGATTTCCATTTATACCCCACTGTGTCAGTTCAAGCATCAAAATACCTTGCATCTGAGGCAGACTTCCTACATCAGGGACAGGTATCTGTGTGTCATTATACAAAACAGTTCTGGGGGTTGATCTACATAGTAAAAAAATAAATAGTACTTAGTGTAAAATAATTTTATAAATGATCTTTTGTACTTTAGGACATTAAATTGTACAACTTTTGTATATATAAAAGCTTAGGAACTTTCTGTTTAGCAGGAAGGCAACACATTCCTACACTTTTAATGTATATGTTTGTTATAATGTCCATGTAAACATGCCCTATGTTTGTGCCTTTTAATTAGTTTGTCTCAATAAACAATGTAGAGAAAAATATGTAGCTATGACTTTGTTACAACTGTTCTTATCCACAGTACAAAATGGTTTGTTTTTAATATGTAGAGCATTATGTGTGGACTACTGGAAGGACTCGTGTAGGGAAAGCCCAAGAATGACCTTGCTGAGGCCTGGATTGGGAGCATAGTGGTCACATTTGGAGGAAGTCCACATTTCCTGGCATGCAGACCCAAAACTGGGTTCTGGCTCTGCCTGCTGGGATCTGTTGTCTCTGGTGGGCTGGCAGTCATCCACGATTCATACAGCCCAGGCTTCCTCCACAGTGGTCCAAGGAGCAGTCCTCAGTGCGGGCAGATGTGGGCCCTACCCCTAAGCTAGAATGTGGTTGTCAGAACCCTGAAAGTATTAGTTCTTAAGAAAAAAAAAGATATATACTAGAAATAATTGTTTTATCAATTCATTGTATAATAAACAGGAGTGAGACTTCATTGTATGACTTCAGTTAAAATGCTATTTTGTATGTATTCTTTATCCACTTAAGAAGCTTGTCTGCAATAATAAAGCCACGTCATGTCTTCTTTTGGGAGGGAGAGAGTCGATGGCAGGAGGGGGTTGTGGGTGGGCCACTGAAAAGGGGGACCGAATAGGTTGTGTGGTGAAATTCTCCTGTGTCTTGGAACTGGAATTGAGTTTCGATGTTGATGCACTGATTCAACCAGGTGTTGAAGGCACGACGGCCACTGGTCTACGAAAAGGCAGAGTATGTTTTTCCCTTCTGGTTGTAACCTGGTTGAGAGCTTCCCCTTTATCAGATTGGCAGCTAAGCAGTTGTATTAGATAATCCTCAAATCTGACATCCAGCCTGTTACGCTCTAGGGCTTGCTGCTTGGCCTGCGTTTGCTTTTTATTGTGTATTCATTCCCCTCCTACAGTGTGCTCCTAAATGAAGGTTTCTATGTAAGCAGATGATGATTTTACCTGTCAATACCAGCACTGTATTACTAACTTGCAAAATACTGCAGATTTATTTTGAAAATTAAAGTTAACCAGTCACAAATGTTATGATGGATTGCTTAATACCTCAGAAGCTTCATCAGTTTGCTCTGAACATAGGGAAATGTTTGAAGTACTGTCTTTTCAGGTGTGCACATCTCAGTACTGGGCTGGAGGGAGGGAGGGGCCATTATCAGCCTGGTTGGAGGGTGGAAGGGCACCAGACTGACTGCCCTTGGTAGGTGCACCCTCCCAAGCAGCCCGGGTAGGCCTGGATGCAGTGACCACAGGTTTAGGTCCCTGCCCTATCCAAAAGAGAAGATGGGTTTAAAACCTTCCTTCTCATGCTCTAGGACCCAATTTCCTTAAAGGGGCTTTAAGTTGAGTCCCTTGCCCATTTGTGTTCAACTAGATTTGTTAGATGTCCAATGAGGACCAACAATGTGCCAGGCACTGTTAGGCATTAAGGGGCATGAAAAAGTGATTAAGACACGGTTGCTGCCTCCAAGGAGGCTGTTAGGGGAGCTATGATGAGTGATGGTATCACCAGACAGCGAATCAGGATGAATGTCACACTTCATTCAGTGAAAAAGTTTTGGATGCCTACATCTGTTTTATATAGAATTGAGGCTTTCCAAACTTCCTGTGATAATTGCTTTAGTCTCTTTATTGACTCTGAACACAGCTGGAGGAAAGTGTTCTTCGTGCTGTTTTTGTCCTGGGAACAAGGGAAGTGTTATTTCACTGAGTTGCTAGTTAATCATTCCAGTCCCAGCTGTACAGGTGTCTCCACTCGTCTCAAGGGGCCCTGTAGTTTGGTCCTCTCTAAACAGACCTGGGTTTAGGATGTAGAGGGGATAGTGGAAGTTTTCACTTCAGTATCCTCAAGGATCACTGGACAAAAAGTCCAATCTGTTTAAGGGACAGTAATCAATTTTGCCTCCCTGCCCTGATAGGTCTGGCCCTCAGTCTTGCACTTTTTCCAATTCCTCCTTAAAGAGTCTTGTAGCCTGAAAGAATGCCATTTGTCCTGGATTTGGATCTATAAATCTCCCCTACAGCTGGCCTGACGTTGACAGATTACTGGATAATCTCCCCTTGTGAAAATAGGCAGCTGGCAGGTTAGTGTATAATGATCCAGGGCAGAATACTGAGTTTGTGCGTTAGTCCAGACTCCAGCTTCTCCTGGCTGCCCACCTTTGAGCAATCTAAGGCCCATGTAGTTTCCAAGAAAGGAATGAAGGGTCACGGGCTTTCCTTTGGATCTTTGCATGATGTAGCCCTCTCCTTAGATCTACCCATTAGGGGTTGGCTAGTTAGCCTTCCTCTTCCCAAGATAGGTACTTGACCTAGATCTTGGCCCTGGACCATGAAGGTAAGTACACATCACTTTACAAAAACCACCTTGGATCACTTGAGGCCAGGAGTTCAAGACCAGCCTAGCCAACATGGCAAAACCCTGTGTCTACTAAAAATACAAAAATTAACCAGGCATGATGGTGCATGCCTGTAGTCCCAGCTACTCAGGAGGCTGTGGCACAAAGATTGCTTGAACCTGGGAGGCAGAGGTTGCAGTGAGCTGAGGTTATGCCACTGCACTCCAGCCTGGGCGACAGAGTGAGACTCTGTCTTAAAACAAATGAACAAAAAACTGCCCTGATAATTTTTACCATGACATAAGAGAAGGAAATTTCATACATCAGATTCTCTATCACTACTGACTTGCATCATAATTTTGGAAATTTTCTTCATCCCTAATTATTTTAAACTGATATCCCACTCCCTCACAACCCCTAAATATCTCTTTCAAGATTATATAAAATAAGAACTTAAAATCACGACTCCTTTGTAATGTAACTGCTAACCATGTATGAAGAGCTCTCATTAATGGAGTTTCCTCAAAGTGAGGTCCACCTGCATCTGGCTGTGTCAGAAACTAAAGAAGGACATTTGAGGAAAATGTTCTGTTCTGTCAGTGAGCTATTCTTTTGGCATGACAGCTGAGAGAATAAGGAGATCAATGGGAATGAAAGGGAGGGATATGCCCATCCAGTGACTGGTCCAGCAGCTCTCTCTGGCAGTCAGTGCTGAGGCTAGGCTGGGACAGATGCACCAATTCTAGAGGCTCCCATGGAAAAGAGAGCCAGAATCAAAGACTGGGATGGGAAGCCAGGTCTTTGCCAATCTTAGGGACAACTGAGGACTGCCAGGAGCATATTGTCCCTGCAGAGTCAGCCAGAGAGATCTGTTTTGAAAGAGCCTGGATCCTCAAGTCCCTTGCTCATGAGCCAAGGGATTCTTATCTTTGTTAGTAGTAGGAAAAGAGCTAGAGAGAAATCAATCTTGCATGTGTACGAAGGAAGCAAAGGGGGAGTCTTGGAGGTTAGGAAGGGGCTAAGGAAGGGAAAAGAGACATTTTGGAGGAAATGTCCTTGTGCTCTACCTCCAGCAAAACTCCCACCCTGACCAGCCTCTCCACACACCTGCCCTGGGCTAGACATGATTACTCAGAGGCCTCGGAGACAGGCTGCTAGTCTGAGCCAGCTGTGATGATTTCTCTTTCAGCCAACAGGCAGGAAAGAAGACATGCTTTTCTTGACCAAATAAAGGAGAAAAATCAGTAGCTGAAGAAACCGGCAAGATTCAAGTATTAGGAGTGGGGACCTGTGAGCCGCTTCTTGCTGGAAGAAGTGTGGTCCCACCCTTTCCTGAAATCTCAGCGCTCTGTCCCAAAAGAGCAGGTCCTGATTCCAGGGCAGCCCTTTCACCGTATGTAAGTTCTGTCACTTTGTCAACGCCAGAAGCTCTGTGACTATCAGGGACCTCTGAGGGAGAAGAGTGGGGAGGGGGGAATCTTGGGGAAGAGAGAAAGGAGACAGAGTCATTGCTTATGCTGTTTTCTAGGCCTAGAATGCCCTCCCTATAATCAGCCCTCCAACATTCTTTCTCCACTGTGAACCTCTAGACATGCAGAAAGTGTAATTTAAATGTTGCTTCCTCTGAAACCTTCCCCTACCTGAACTAACGTCAGGCAGTTAGTCTGTTCTTCCTTGGTATAACAGGAGCAGGTTGGAGATATCAAAATAAAGGTAGAGGCAGCTTAGCACCCCCAGAAGGGAGGCTAGTTTCCAAATTGGACTGTAGCTTCCAAAAGTTTTGCCATATCCCTAAATTTCTGATTCCAAATTAGTGGGTCCATGCCAGCCTGTGATTGTTGCTGATTTTGCTCTGTATTGATGAATCCCAATATCCAGGAGGAACAAGGAACCAAGTACCTTGAAGGAACCAAGAAATAGGAGTAAGCACCAACGTAAGTGAGGAGGGCCCCCAGGGGATCCAGAGCAGAGGGAGATTTGGCATAAGGAACAGCTGGGAGGTGCTGTAATTCAGGGTTATGGTCAAGAGCAGAGACTTGGAATCTGACAGGCCTGAGTACAAATCCAAACTGTGCCACTTGAAGTTATATAACCTTCAGCAAGATACGTAGCCTCTCTGCCCTCAGTTTCTTATGCTGTAAAATATGGATGAAAATAAATCCAACCTAGTCAAGTTTTGTTTTGTTTTGAGATGGAGTTTCCCTCTTGTTGCCCAGGCTGGAGAGCGATGGCGTGATCTTGGCTCAATGCAACCTCCGCCTCCTGGGTTCAAGCCATTCTCCTGCCTCAGCCTTCAGAGTAGCTGGGATAACAGGCACATAACACCACATCCAGCTAATTGTTGCATTTTTGGTAGAGGCAGTGTTTCACCATGTTGGTCAGGCTGGTCTTGAATCCCTGTTCTCAGGTGATCCACCCACCTTGGCCACCCAAAGTGCTGGGATTACAGGCGTGAGCCACCATGCCGGCCCTAATAAAGTTTTAATCTAATGCATGTAAAGGGTGTAGCCTGGAGCCTGCTACAGAGGATGGAGCCTCGAATTCAATGTAGCCCATGTCCATCTGGGCCTCCTATTTCCAGTCTGGGTCATGGCAGCATCACTTTGTGCAAAGGCACCAATTGTGTCCTTGACAGACCTGCAAAGGAGCTGAATTGTCTTCCTGCATTGCTTTCTCACTTCAGATTTTGGGGGTTGGCATCCAGCATGGGGAACCAGAGCTTCAGCTGAGCAATGAAAAAATGAGACGGATGAGACACCTCCTGAAAAGCAGCTAATTGAAGGCTGGCCAGAGGAGTGGCAGGGAGGGCTCAGGTTAGACCAGGGAAGAGTCATCAGGCTGGGAGACCTGATGATGTGCCTATCGGGGATGGTGCATCCTGCTTCGGAGAGGTTATTCCATTCCCTTCATTCCCCACACTCACTATAACCAGAGAAGGCGCCTGTGCAGCTTCCCCTTGCAATCCCACCGTCTTGACAATCAAAGAGTTTGTTTGTCCTTCTCTAGCTGCAAGCTCAGCACAGGCCTGACCTCATTCCTTCCTAAGAAGAAAAAGAGCACCACCACTTATCCAGGTGGGATGAGGGAGAGAAGCCCAAATCCTTCTAGCCCTCTCAGTACAGAGCCAGCCCTCACAGCTCCACCTTCCCTCCCTAAGGCGTCGGGGACTCACAGATCCAAGAGAGGAGCCAGCCCCAAAGGGCACAAAGTAAAGGCGAGTGTTACCATGTCTGTATCGGTCACCCTGCTGCGAAGCCCAAACTGCTTGGCCTGGCATTTGGTGTCCCCCACCATTTGGCCTGATCCACCCTGCCGGCCTTCTGGCCTCCTCTCTTTCCTCCCACGGTTTACTAAGTCGGAGCCAGAGCTGGTGGGGAGCCGAGGCAGACAAACAACTCTTGGGCGTGTAGGCCCCGCCCCGACTAGAGCATCGGCGGGCCGGGATTGGCTGGTATCTCCCGCGTTCTGATTGGGCTGGCGGCGGCCTGGTTCTCATTCACAGAAAGCACTGCTTCTCTCCTGCTGGAGCTTGGACCTCGAATGCTGCTTCACTTTCTGCACTCTGCACAGTAAAGTGTACTCATTTTATGTAAATAGATACGATTCAGTTCTATGGTTTCCGCAGATGACGTGCCCCCAAATGCCGTGTTGGCCCTTCAGGGATGGCTGCATCTGTCCATTTACTGTATCCCATATCCAAATCACAGCTGTGCGAGTGAATGGGACCAGGCTTATGGGAACTGTGAGGGCTGCGTTTTGCATACCCAGGTGAGGCCACGGTTTTGTTTGTTTGTTTGTTGAGATGGAGTCTCGCTCTGTTGCCAGGCTGGAGTGCAATGGTGCTATCTCAGCTCACTGCAACCTCTGCCTCCCAGATTCAAGCAATTCTCCTGCCTCAGCCTCCCGAGTAGCTGGGACTACAGGTGCATGCCACTATGCCCAGGTAAGTTTTGTATTTTTAGTAGAGACGAGTTTCACCCTGTTGGCCAGGATGGTGTCGATCTCTTGACCTCGTGATCTGCCCGCGTCGGCCTCCCAAAGTGCTGGGATTACAGGCGTGAGCCACCGCACCCTGCGAGGCCACAGTTTTATCTAGCGAGACCTTTTGCTGGGTTAGGCTTTCATCCACTTTCGCAGTCACCAGTCCTTTCTACCATTTACACTTTTATTTCATATTTCTTTGTCCTTTTTTCCCAACTTCCTACTGATTTGCAATTTCTTTGTCTATAATCATGCTGTTCCATATACTAGGAAAGCTTTCTTCTCATTCACATACTTTTAGAATGTGGCCGAAGTTCCTGCTCACTGGGACCCCTGGAGGAAAAGCCGATTGCAGGGTTTGGGCAGGGGAAACACAAAGTGAGCCGGAACATTCAACATATATTTGGAAACAACTGCAAACTAACAAAAAGTTGCAAAAGTGAAAATAGTACAAGAAATACCTTTACACCCTTTACCCAAATTCACCTATTTATTTATTTATTTTTATTTTTTTAAGTTCACAGAAGTTTCTTACTACCCACCTTCTGAAGTCTGACAAATTCACCTATTTATTAACATTTTATCCCTTGCTTAATCACATATGGGGCTTAATCCAATTTTTTTTTTTCTGAACCATTCTAGGGTTTCATACATCATAGCTCTTACCCCTAAATATTTCGGTGTGTATTTCCTAAAAATAGAGATATGCTGTTCCACCACAGGACAGTTATTAACTTTACACACTTACATTTATATAATACTTTTTTTTTTTTTTTTTTTTAGATGAATTCAAGCTTTGTCGCCCAGGTGGGAGTGTAGTGATTTGATCTTGGCTCACTGCAACCTCTGCCTGCTGGGTCCCGGTTCAAGCAATTCTCCTACCTCAGCCTCCCAAGTAGCTGGGATTACAGGCATGACCCACCATGCCCAGCTAATTTTTTTTTTTTTTCTAGTAGAGATGGGGTTTCACCATGTTGGCCAGTCTGGTCTTAAACTCCTGAACTGGTGATCCTCCCACCTTGGCCTCCCAAACTGCTGGGATTACAGGCATGAGCCACCGCACCTGGCTATAATAATATTATTTAATCTCCCATCCTTAATCTAATTCTGTTAGTTGATCTATGTCCTTCATAGCATTTTCTCCATTTCAGTAAAAGATCTAGTCTAGGGTCAGGTTACTTCATCCCCTTCATTCCCCACATTCACTACATACAGAGAAGGCATCTGTACAGCTTCCCTCTACCATCTCACCATCCCGACTATCAAAGAGTTCATTCTTCTCTAGCTGCAAGCCTAGCACAGGCCTGACTCCTCTTTCCTTCCTAAGAAAAAAAGGGTGCCGGGCACAGTGGCTCACACCTGTAATCCCAGCACTTTGGGAGGCCAAGGTGGGAGGATCACCTGAGGTCAGGAATTCAAGACCAGCCTGACCAACATGGAGAAACTCTATCTCTACTAAAAATATGAAATTAGCCAGGTGTGGTGGTGCATGCCTGCAATCCTAGCTACTCAGGAGGCTGAGGCAGGAGAATCACTTGAACCCGGGAGGCAGAGGTTTCGGTGAGTCAAGATTGCTCCATTGTACTCTAGCCTGGACAACAAGAGTGAAACTCCACCTCAATAAATAAATAATTAAAAGAAGAAGAAGAAGAAGAGGAGGAGGAGGAAGAAAAGGGGCACCACCACTTTAGGTGGTGGATGAGGGAGAGAAGGATGAGGGAGTAGGATGAGGGAGAGAAGCTCAAAAAATCCTTCTAGACCGATCACTCTTGAATTATGATGTCTCTCTAGCCTCCTTAAATCTGAAATATTTACACAGCTGGCATTAAAAAAAAATACAGACCCCTGCCTTACTTTATTTTTATTTTTTGAGACGGAGTTTCACTCTTGTTACCCAGGCTGGAGTGCAATGGCACAATCTCGGCTTACCGCAACCTCCGCCTCCCGGGTTCAGGCAATTCTCCTGCCTCAGCCTCCTGAGTAGCTGGGATTACAGGCACGCGCCACCATGCCCAGCTAATGTTTTGTATTTTTAGTAGAGACGGGGTTTCACCATGTTGACCAGGATGGTCTCGATCTCTTGGCCTCGTGATCCACCCGCCTCTGCCTCCCTAAGTGCTGGGATTACAGGCTTGAGCCACTGCGCCCAGCATTTTTAGTGGAATATTCTCCAGTTTGTGTTTGTCTGGATTTTCCTCATGATTAAGATGAAGTTCTACATTCTCAGCAGGAATACTGCATAGGCCACGTGTCCTCAGGATATCACAGCTGGAGACACACAATGTCCCTCTGTCCTTCATAGATGATGTTAACTTTGATCATCTGCTCAAAGTGTTACCCATTTTCTCTACCACATAATTACTTTCCTCTGCCCTTGCAACTAATAAGCAGTCCGTGGAAGACATTTAAAGACCATCTGTATATCCCGCTCCTCACCAAAATTTTGTCTTAGATTTAACATTTATTGATAATCCAATTAAATCTTTACCATGATGGTTGAAATGTCTCTTTGCACAAGAAGTAAAGAAGTGCTCAAAGATGAGGATGAAGCAGCAGAATGCCAGGAGCTGGCACATGGCCAAGTCTGAAACAATCTAAGCCAAAACAGTTAATGATAATAACAAATGATACACAATCGAAGGAAAACAGTAATCCATGAGTTCATAAAGAAATGAGTGACTACATCCTCCTGCTCCCTTAAATCTCAGTTCAGCCTTCTTGTGCCTCAGTGGTAGATGTGCCCCTCTATGCTACCATCTCCTGCTGTGCTTCTCAATCTGCCACAATAACGTGACACTTTCCTGACTGTGGAATGGAGCTGAACGGAGTCTTGGGCTCTATCTTCCCTACCCTAAAGGGAGCTCCAGGCTCTATAGACTGGAGTGTGAGGCCTGAGGCTGAGGGTCTGGCCCTAGGAACTCAGTCCTGTCACAGCTTCAGGCTCTTTTGCCCCAGAGGGTCAGCCCTGCCTCCAGGAGGGGGTTTCTCTTTTCTCATTTAAAGAAACATCAGAGAAGGGCAAGCTACTCTGAAGATATCAGTCAGCCCTCTACAGGGTCCTCCACCCACCACTTTGCTGTGCAACTCAAGTGAGGCTCTTCCTCCAGAGAATAAGATGTTTTTGCTGTATCCACTAGTGCCCAGAACCCTGTTCAGGGGTCAATAATTTAGTGCCAGCTTCCTTTCTCCTCCTTCCCTGGCCATTGCTGGCCCAGCAGAGGGTCCCTCCTTCCAAGAAGGGAGGATCCTTCCCCAGGACACTAGGGCCATACGGCTCCTCCACCTGCAGCACCTGCTCCCCAAGTCCCACACAGGAATATTCATCCTGCTCCACCCACAACTTCCTCTGGGGAATCTTCATTTCTGGGAAGAATCAGATCTGAGCATCTAAACCAAATTGATCTCAGGTATCCCTTCTTGGAACTGGAAGAATGACAATAAGAAAAACAGGCGTCATTTGTTGAGTATTAGCATGATGAGGAACAAGCCAGTATAATGCTCGTGCACACCTGTAGCCCCGGCTACTTGGGAGGCTGAGGCAGGGAGATCACTTGAGCCCAGAAATTTGAGGCCAGCTTGGGTAACATTTTAGAGACCCTTGTTTCTAAAAAAAAAGAAAGAAAGAAAGAAAAAATAGAGTGATGAGGAACAGACTCTGCAGCCAAACTCCCAGGTCTGCAAAAAAATGGGCAAGTTACTTAATCTCTCTGTGCCTCAGTTTTCGTGTCTGCAAAATAGGGCTAATGGCCATACATACCACTGGATTGTTAAGGAATAAATGAGTTGGCATATGTAAATGTTAACTGGAACATAGTAAAATTATGTAGCGGTGTGTGTGTGTGTGTGTTTTTTTCCTTTTTGTGGAGAACGGGGTCTCGCTATACCACCGAGGCAAGTCTCAAACTCCTGGGTTAAAGCTATCCTCCTGCCTCTGCCTCCTTAAGAGCTGAGATTACAGGCGTGAGCTGCAGCGCCCGGCCACATGTTCGTTTTTATTACTGTTGTTGTTATCTCCAGGAGTGGAGTGACATGCATGGGCTCTGGAGTCTGGGGCTGCTGGGTGTGTATCTTGGTTCCACTACTTACTGTGAAACTTGAGGCAACATATTTTCCCTGTGTCTCATTTTCCACATCTCTAATGCCTGGCTCTCAGGGTTTTTCTGAAGATTAAATGAGATAAGATACATAAATAGCACCTAAAACAGGCCAGACACAGTATATATTTTCAAGAAACTTTGTCATTTACTATTTTGTTGTTGTTGTTCTTTTAGGGATAGGGTCTCACTATGTTGCCCAGGCTGGACTTGAACTCCTAGGCTCAGGCGATCCTCTTGAGTAACTGAGAATACTGAGTATTTACTATTATTATTTTTAATCTAGTGAGGGAGAAGGTCATTTTTTTTTTTTTTTTTGAGACGGAGTCTTGCTCTGTTGCCCAGGCTGGAGTGCAGTGGTGTAATCTCAGCTCACTGTAACCTCTGCCTCCTGGGTTCAAGCGATTCTCCGGCCTCAGCCTCCCAAGTAGTTGGGATTACAGGTGCCCGTCACCATACCTGGCTAATTTTTATATTTTTAGTAGAGATGGGGTTTCACCATATTGGCCAGGCTGGGACTGAACTCCTGACCTCAAGTGATCCACCTGCCTTGGCCTCCCAGAGTACTGGGATTACAGGAGTGAGCCACCATGCCTGGCCTAAAGAAGGTGATATTCTTAATGTCATTTTACAGATGAGGAAAATAAGACTCAGAGTGGTTAGGCAATTACCCAAGATCACCCAGCCAGCAAGTGGTACAGCAGGGATGTATTCACACCCTAGTCTGACTGGCACTAATATCTGGGCACTAAGTCACTATACTATACTCTGGGTATTTAGAGGGAGTTTAGGAGGAAAAGGGCATCTGCTGCTCCAAGAAAGATTGAACCTCCCAACCCAGGGAACCAGCAAGCTCTCCTCTAGCCTCTGTGAATTATTTGTAGCAAATGCTTAACTCTAGGCTGGCTTTACCCAGGAACTGCTCCAGCGCTGCGAACCTCACTACCTCACTAGGTGTTGTCAGGAAAATAAAAATAATTTTTTTTTTGAGACAGAGTTTCACTCTTGTTGCCCAGGCTGGAGTGCAGTGGCGGCATCTCGGCTCACTGCAACCTCCACCTCCCAGGTTCAAGCGATTCTCCTGCCTCAGCCTCCCGAGTAGCTGGGATTACAGGCATGCACCACCATGCCCAGCTAATTATGTATTTTTAGTAGAGACGGGGTTTCTCCATGTTGGTCAGGCTGATCTTGAACTCCGGACCTCAGGTGATCCACCCACCTTGGCCTCCCAAAGTTCTGGGATAACAGGTGTGAGCCACCACACCTGGCCAATAAATTGTTAATACTGTATTTTAAAATTTAAGCTTGAGCCTGTGACATACCCTGTGTCAAAGAGCCCTGGATGCTCCCTCCCCAGCTGCTGCAAAGTGCTTGGTTTGGTGTTCCAGGCCAGTCACTGTCACACCCTCCTTGTCTTCCTAGCCTCAGCTTGCTGTTACCCACCCCCACCACCCACCTCCACCCTTTGCCACTGCTCCACCCTGCGCTGCGGCCACAGTGGAAATTCACTCATGTCCAAATATGCCTCAATAGTCCCACCTCCATGCCTTTGCTTATGCTGTGCCCCCAGATGGCAATGCCCTTAACCTTAGTTAAAATAATTGTCATCTCTTAAGGCGCAGCTCACATGCCAGCTCTTCTAAGATTCCTCTTTGACCTCTCCCCACATATTAACCACTTCCTCCCTGTGTAGCCCCAGTGCCCTTTGCTTGATTTTAGCAGGTGTCACACTTTGCCAGCAGCTCTGTCTCTTCTTTTTACACTTGGAGACTGGGGAGAGGTGGTACCTCTTTTTTTTCTTCTTTGGGTCTTAGTATGGGCACATAGGAGGTGAACAAAAATGGTTACGGAACTGAGTTGAAATAGCCTAAGTTTGGCCAGGTGTGGTGGCTCATGCCTGTAATCCTGGCACTTTAGGAGGCCGAGGTGGGCAGATCACCTGAGGTCAGGAGTTCGAGACCAGCCTGACCAACATGGTGAAACTCCTTTCTACCAAAAATATAAAAATTAGCCGGGCATTGTGGCACACACCTGTAGTCCCAGTTACTTGGGAGGCTGAGGCAGGAGAGTCACTTGAACCCAGGAGGTGGAGGTTGCAGTGAGCTGAGATTATGCCACTGCACTCCAGCCTGGGTGACAAAGTGCAGCTCTGTCAAAAGAAAGTAATAAAGAGAGAAAGAGATAAAGAAAGGGCCTAAATTAAGAATAATGATAGAGGAAAGTCATTTATGTTTAACCTTCCTCCTTCCAATTATAACGATTTTGAAGGCAAATATAGACATATATACATAATCAATTACAAAGCAATGTATGTACAATGTAGGAAATTCAGAAAATCCAGAAAAATACTAAGAACAAAATAAAAGTTGTCTTTAAACCCACATCTAATGATGTTAACATTTTGGTATATTGTCTTCAAGTCTTTTCTTTTATGTTTATATTCTTATTTTTACCAAAAATATTTTATTTTTATCAAATAAAAATAAGTGGGATCATTGCATTTTTTTCTGTAGCATTCCTTTCCCCCAACATTGTATCATGAACATTTTTACATTCACTATTCGTTAAGAACAATTTTAATTGTGACATGGGATTCCATTTATCTAGGTCTAATCTGTACCCAACTGCCTTGCAGAGGATGAGTTGGCAGCTTCGGTGTAGGAGGGCAAGATCCCTGGAGCATCACAAACTGTTACCAATCAAAGGGAAGAGAGTGGTTTTTGTAAAGGCAAACAGGGCATGCCTCACCCACCTGTTAGAATTCAGGCCTTTGGCAAATATTTACTCACTCTCTCGGGCCTGCCTTCGAGGTACAGACACTGAGAGAGATGGAAAACACCCTCTACGTCCCAGGAGCTCAGGAAGAGACCAGCTAGGATAGCATGTGCAAGCTGTCTCTATAGGCCGGCAGGACAGACACAGGGACTGCAAGGGGGCAATTCCTTATGTAGGAGAAGAAGGGCTCACAGGAGGCACCACAGGCACGATGTTGGTGCTGGCACCCTGGGGAAGGGGTGAAAGGACCTAGACATCCTTCCAGATAGGCATCAAATTGGCAAGCCCGTTGGCATTCATCTAGTTATTATCTCACAAGGGAGTTGTTTGCTTATTTATTTATTGCCACTGCTTCCACGGTTCACTCGTGTGTTCTTTCAAATCCCCAAGGGATGTTACCAGTTCCCTAAGAGTTTCCTTGGCTGGGCGCGATGGCTCACCCCTTTAATCCCAGCACTTTGGGAGGCTGAGGAGAAAAGATGGCTTGGGCCCAGGAGTTCAAGACCAGCCTGGACAAGATGGCAAAACTTCATTTTTACCAAAAAAATTGTTTTTTAAGAGTCGGGTGCAGTGGTACAGGCTTGTAGCTCCAGCTACTCAGGAAGCTGAGACATGAGAATCTCGAACCCAGGAGTTTGAGGTGGCAAGTTTCCTCTGAGTTCCTTGGTTAAATTTGTCAGAGGGAGAAAGGGACAGGATTACTCAAATTATCTGGATGTTTAACACCATTTGCTTTTCTACCTCTGGCCTTCTTAAGCTGTCTTTGGTGGTCTGAGGAGGAGGAGTGGATCTCACGGTGGCAGGGACAATCTGGTTGGTTGAAAGCCCCGACCATTTGCTCTTATCAACCATTCATGTCCTGGCATTTGCCCTGGGCTGGGGAAACTCCAGAAGGAAAATGTCTTGTTTTCCCCTCACTCCAATCAGATTTCACTATTTCCAAGCCTGAGCCCAGTGGCTCTCCATCAGCCTCATTCTCACAGTAGATAATGCCATATGCTCCAGCGATCTGAGCTTCCGGCAGCCACAGACGTAGCAAAAGGCTTCCATCACTTTCCCATTCAGTCTGTGGAAACGGCAAGTGTTCAATTCGTTCTTTTATTTTTTGAGACAAAGTCTTGCTCTGTCACCCCAGCTGGAGTCAAGAGCAATTCTGGCTCACTGTGACCTCCACCTCCCAGGCTCAAGCAATTCTCCTGTCTCGGCCTCCCAAGTAGCTGGGACTACAGGCGCCTGCCACCATGCCTGGCTAATTTTTGTATTTTTAGTAGAGATACAGTTTTACCATGCTGGCCAACTCCTGGCCTCAAGTGATCCACCCGCCTCGGCCTCCCAAAGTGCTGGGATTACAGATGTGAGCCACCGTGTCCGGCCTGTTCTTGGCTGATTCTAGCATGGGAGTGGGTGGGTGGCATGAGGATGGAAAATGGGAGGAGCTGGAACAGAAGCTAAGGGCAGCCTGGGAAGGGCCTCGCTCAGGAGTTTAAATTTCGTTCTCCAAGCAATAGGAAGTCATCTGCCCTGTTCAGCAGGGCAGAGACATCACCAGTGTGTACTTTAGAAAAGTAATTGCTGGCACTGAGGAAGATGGATTGAAAGGCAAGGCCCTGGCAGCAGGGCCTGAGCCAGGGCAGAGGAGAGGGGGCAGATCCCAGAGAAACTCAGAAGCAGAAAGCCCTGAGTTTACTGAGGGGGTTGAATGTAGGAGGGGAGGAAGGCAGCTTGAGTGAATGGGAGGTGCTCCTTATCCAGGACAGAGAATTCTGGCAAAGAAGGATGTGGACATGATGGGCTCCAGGCTCACCACCCTGCAGGTGCCGTGGCTGTGGGACAGCTTGTCCAGTGGCCATAACACATGCCAGGCAGGTGCTTGCGGGGGGAGTGGGGTGCTAGGATAGGTCATCAGCACACTCCACTAGGAGCAGAGGGGGTAAAGTTATTAACAAAAATCGGCCGGACATGGTGGCTTACACCTGTAATCCCAGCACTTTGGGAGGCCAAGGCAGGCGGAGGTCAGGAGTTCAAGACCAGTCTGGCCAACACAGTGAAACCCCGTTTCTGCTAAAAATATGAAAATTAGCTGGGTGTGGTGGCTCAAACCAGTAGTTCCAGCTACTGGGGAGGCTGAGGTGGAAGAATCGCTTGAACCTAGGAGGCGGAGGTTGCTGTGAGCAGATTGCGCCCCTGCACTCCAGGCTGGGTGACAGAATGAGACTCCATCTCAAAAAAAAAAAGTCTGCAAGTGGAGCCATGAGGAGCTGGTTCCTATACTCTGTTCCCTCTGTGAGAACATCTGGAGAGAGGGGTTGGTCAGAAAGTTAGAGGACTCAGCCTTGGAGAAGCCCCTGGGGCAGGCAGAGCTGAAGAAATGAGGGAGTGGGTAAAGGCTAGGAAGTCACGAGGGTGGGAATGATTTCAAGGGGGCATTAACAGCATCCAGGGCTGCAGTGGAGTGAAGGAGTGGGAGAGGGAGGAGGCCCATGGGTTGAAATAATGAGGAGCCTATGGGTGCCTCCCTGTGAAAATCATCTTCCCCTAGGATGACGGGCAAGAAAGCCAGATTGCAGGAAGTTTAGGAGTGAATGGGGCTTGAAGAAGCAGAGTGGGTCTGGTTGCTTCTTAAAGGAGGCCGACTGATGATGCAGAAGAGAGAAACAGAGCAATGACTTGAGGGCAGGGCAGGGTTGGGGCCAGTTCTTGAGGGCAGGTTTCCTTAGAAGGGGGCATCCTGCTTTGGGAGGCCGAGGTAGGCGGATCATGAGGTCAAGAGTTTGAGACCAGCCTGTTCAATATGGTGAAACCATGTTTCTACTAAAAAATACAAAAATTAGCTGGGCGTGGTGGAGCAGCTACTTGGGAGGCTGAGGCAGAAGAACTGCTTGAACCCGGGAGGCAGAGGTTATGGTGAGCAGAGAGATCCAGCCACTGCACGCCAGCCTGGGCGACAGAGCAAGACTCCGTCTCAAAAAAAAAAAAAGAAAAAAAAAAAAGAAAGAAAAAGGGAGCATCTTGAAGTTTTTCTAGTTTTGAAGCAGAGTGGAGGAGAAAGGAAGAACTAACAGAGTCTCCTGAAGCAGAGACTTCAGGAGGTTGGGCTACAGAGCAAAAGGGACATTTTATCTTTGGAAGAGCAGAGAAAATAGGGCCTGAACGAGGCAGAAGTGGAAGAGTGAGGCAGGGAGAAAAAGAGAAATGAACAGGATCTGATATCAGTAGAGTTCCAGGGAAGAGGCACAGGAGACTGAGGCTTCCAGCCTCTGAGCCAGAGGCAGATTCAGGAGAGTAGGAGGTGGCTTGGGTAGGGAAGAGCTCTGAGTCACCTTTAGCCTCCTTGAGGTGTCTGGGAGACCCGCAGGTGGCCCTCTGTAGGTGGCTGGTGTGAGGGGCTGGAGCCCTGGGAGCTCAGAGGCAGTGGTGGGAGTGGGTGGAGGTGTCTGGGGGTGAGGAGGTTGTGAGAGGCAGGGAAGGAGTCTAAGCAAAAGCTTCCAGAGGGACAGACCCAAAAGGAGGAATATGTTAGCAAAGCCCAAGAAAAGTGTGCTTCAAGGAAGAGTGTCTATTAGAACAACTTGTTTTATTAATGACTATAATAATAAATTTAAAAATTTTACTAGCCAGGCGTGGTGGTACATGCCTGTAATCACAGCTACTCAGGAGGCTTAGGCAGCGGAATTGCTTGAACCTGGGAGGCGGAGGTTGCAGTGAGCCAAGATTGCGGTACTGCACTCCAGCCTGGGTGATAGAGCAAGACTCCGTCTCAAAAGAAAAAAAAAATTTACGAGCAATCCACAGGCTAGTGCAAACATGGAAATCTCCAAGTTTGCAGTCGCATTTTCCTGGTCCTGAAATGCCACGGTGACAGGGATCAACTGCAGGGGGATCTTGCAAGTAAGCAGGAAAGTGACAGATGAACTGCACTGTGGGTAAGTATAAGGTAACACGCTTGATAACATAATCTAGACTATACTGGCCAGGAGGACAAATCCTGAGCTCTCAGTTACAACCTGGGAAAGGAGCCAGGGGTCATCCTAGAGGCATGGGTCAGTCCCTCCGGATTAAGAATCTTTAACCTGGGGCCTGAAGACCATCCTCTGGGATTTCAAGGACCCTGCCTCCCCCGGAAATTGAATGCACCAGGGAGTGAAGAAGTGTGGGGAGAGGGGAGCAGGAGAGAGGAGATCCTCAGAGGGGTCTGCGAACCCAGTCCTGGAGTTCCGCTTAACATGGTAACCTAATGTTAGGCCTCCCGGAGGAGGGTGTGGTTCTGAGGTTTCTCCCCCTCCCAGTTTCCCAACTTGCTGAAGAAACTTACCCTTGACATGCAAATGATGGAAACACATTGGTGTCTGGGGCACTTTGGTTTGCGGTTTTTACCATCAGCTGTCTCTGAAGCTGAGCGTGTCGATCTGTCTCAGCAAGGCTAGCAATTGCAAGCTCTCAGAGGAGCGGAGAGGGGGCTATTCCTGGGGATCTGGGTCCAGCTGGGCAAATGGGTCTATAAGGCAGACTTTTCCAGGAGGAGGGTGCAGACCCTTTGCAAGTTGCCTGGGGATAGAGATTGCCTGGGCCTTCACCCTCCTTAGATCCCCTAGGTAGCAGGGTGCTTCGTGGTCAACACCTGACCTAGGCTACCCCCTCCCAAACTGGAGTCGGAAACGAAAGCACGTGGAAAAAGAATAGCAAATGTCAATTTCCCATTTATTAAACAAGTTCTTCCGTGGAAAAATTTCCCAGGGCTCAGCAGCCCTTGAAGTGATCAGGGATGCTGGGGAGGTCGGGGGAGGAAGAAATGGGAGATGGTAGGTGGTGTCTGTCGGTGTGGACGAGTGATAGCTTTGATTTGTACCCCCTTCCCACCATCTCCTGTGGCCTCAGCGTTTGATTTGGTTTCCTTTCCCAAGCCCTAACTCCAGGGAGCTGCCCCTCCCCCACACCTGTGTCTCAAGCCCCAGCTGTGCGTCCTCACCCGAGGTTCCTGGAGCTGACCTGGAACCTGTCGGGCAGCCCTGCTCTTAGCTCCCCGCGGAGTCTCGGAGGTCTCAGGTCTCCTCTGCCCACCCTCTCCGCAGCGGGGGAGGAGAGGGGGGCAGGACGCCCCGCACCCCGCTCTGCCCGAGAGGCCGAGGCAGCCTCAACGCCTTCCTGACCGCAAGCCGGGGAGTCCCTGCGGCCGGGGCCGGAGGGACGCGGAGGGCATTTTCCCAGTCTTCACCAGGCGCTCCCCTCTCCGGCCCCCGCAACCGTGCAGGTTTCCGGACCTCCAGGCCCGCTTCCCTCCTCTCTGGAAAGGAGTCGGGCGTCAGGAGAGGGCCCGGGGACGCCGCAGCCTGGCCCCCGCCCCGCCCGCAGCCCCGCTCCTCCCCGCGAGGCCCCACTTGTGGCCCCGCCGGCAGCCGCGCAGGGACAGCTGCATTTCTCGCCGCCCGCCGCTAGGAAGCCGGCCTCGCCTCGCTTTCTCCGCCTCCCCGCGCCCCAGCCGCGCCGCCGCCGCCGAGCCCGGCCCCGCTGCCGCCGCCGCCGCGAATCGCAGCCCCTCCCCCGCCCGGCCCGCGGCCCGGCCCCTGCGGCCCGCGCGGAGCGGACGCGCGTGGCGCTGCCCGGTAAGACCCCTCGCTCCCGCCGCTCCCGCCCGGCCCCGGGCCCGGTCCTCGCCGGCGCCCCGCGCGCAATCCCGGCCCCGGCCCGCGGCCCCACCTTCTCGGGACCCATCGCCCAGGCGCCGCCGGGAGGGCCGGGCGGTCGCGAGTTTGAGTCCCGGGGCTGTCGCCGCGGCTCCCGGGAGCTCCGCGGGCGGCAGGTTCCCGCCCGCCCTTCCTTCCCGATCCCCCACCTCATCCCTGGCCCCGGGCGCGGGGGGCGTGCGGACATCTGGGGGCCGGGAGCGGGGCGCGAGATTAGACCGGTGGGTGCGGGCTGGTGCCGCGGGGAAGGGAGGCGAGGCCTCCCCGAGCCGGCGCCGCCCGTGTCCCTTCTCCCGCCGCTCCCCCTTTTGTGTGGGCGCCCCTCCCCGCGCTGCCGGGGCCTGGGGGCGCAGGCTGGGCGGCGACGGCAGGCGGGGGCGCGTGCTGGGAGCAGAGCGCCTTCCAGGGGGAGGGGAGCCTCGCTTCCTGCCCCCGCCTATGTCACAGGTCGGCTCAGCCTTTTTTGATTCCTCCGGGTCCCCTGGGAGCTGTGTCTCCCGTCAGCTCGGCCAGGGAAAGTTGGGAATGCGCTGTCTCCGCCCCTACCTCCCCGCCCCGCCGGCTCCTGTGCCCGGGGCTCTGAGCTCCAGGGGGCTGGTGTCGGCGTTTATTCATTCCGCCTTCTTCCTTTTCTCGGTCGCCTGGTCGCCTCACACCCAGCACTGGCCTGCCCATTTATTTTCCCCTTAAAGAAAGTTTTAGCTCCAAGAAAGGTACACTGAAATTAAATTCCTGGGAAGGAATGTGTTTTAAGGGGAGGGAGGGTTTAGATTTTCCTCTTCTTGGTGGAGTGGAAGGTGAGGGGACTCCCTGTGAGTTTAGAAACAAGACATCCTAGAGGCGATGGAAGATACAAGACCATCTGCCGGGCTCCCCACCCGATCCGCAGGCAGCTTTCATAGCCAGAGGAATGAGCCTTCCGTGGGTAATCCTGCAGCACCTGAGCCACCTGGCCCAGGAGAAAGGACTCACGGAGATGTCCTGGGCCTCTCATTGCTTTTCTTTATAGCCAGCTGTGCCTGAAGGAGGTGAGGGACCCCAGGAATTCTCTCATGGAGGAAGTCATCTCACCATGAGATTGGAGCCCTATTAGATCAGGTGTGAAGCTGGGTCCTCTCTGTTGTTGGGGGTCAGTGCCACTGGTACCTCAGTTTGAATGGAGGGTGCCATCTCTGGGATGGAGAGGTGCTGCTGGGAGAAACCTGGCTTGGGCCTCCAGGAAGCTGGAGCCTGTGCAGGAGGGTTGGGTGTGAAACCCCCACTGTCCACTTTTGCAGCTGGATGGGTCAGGACACAAGGGAAACAGGATGCTGCTACCAACCTGAACACATCCTTGAATAAAAGAGAGACCCTGGACAGCGAGGATGGCCCAGGGATGTTGATATGACTAGGGCTGTGTCCCCAGCTCCTGGGCCAGACCAACTAGGGCCAGAGGTTGGGGTCATGGGCTCCTTTGAGAATCTGGTGAAAGCACTAACTCTTCTCCCTCCAAAATGCATGTGCGTAGGGAAATACTTGCATTCAACACCAGAGGGTTAATATACCCCCTTGGAACTAGGACCTCCATTGAGACCCCTGCCCTAGAGTTTCTGGTCTGCCCTGGGCCATCAGAACATTTCCCTCCTTTTTGGCTGGTCAATGAATAATCCTGGGGTGCAAAGAGTAGACTGCTTCTAAGGTCTTTTCTCATGACCTTCCTATGCCACTCTGGGCTTGTGGCCATGGAGACCTGGAAACTCTGGACAGATCTCAGATCCCTACAGCTAGCTAGAGGATGGGGGCAGTTGAGGTGGCCCTTTTCCAGGGGCTCATTTTGCTATGCTATCTGTGTGGTGGGAAGGCCCTGGGCACTGGGCTAGGCCCACTGGGCTATTGAATTAGAGGTAAATAAAGGGATTTGGGAGGAGGTGGATATTCTGGCGTTTCGGCTGGGTGTTAGCTCCAGGCCCTTTAAGAGCTCCAGCTTGTTCTTGGGGAAATGGAGTTGAGGTGCTTTCGTAGAGAACAGTTAAGTGTGAAAGACGCCTCTTAAGGAGGTCTTGGGGTGGAATTGTCAGTTCCTTAGATTCCTTTGGATTCTTGAAGGCAAGTGGGGGACAGAGGGTGGCTGTCACTATCCCCAGTGTAGCCCAGAGGAGGCCTGGCCTGCCTTTTCTTTCTTACCCATAGCTCACTGGGCCCCGGGCTGCTGCACAGGTGTTTGTGACATCTACACTTGCTAGGAATCTGGTAGAGCTATGGCAGGATCTGCCATTTGTGACTTCTCTACCTTGGGATTGAGAAGTCTTCCTTAGGCTCAAGTCCCCCACAGACAGCTGTAGAAGATTTTTCTTTAATTAGAGAGCACAGTTTTTGGTATATGGCACCACTCACACTGGTATTCTTTCTTTAGAGCTTCCCACATTTGCTCTGGTAATAAACAACAGAGCCAGAAGCATCCTAGAGCCTTCTGCACAGGAAGCTGGCTGTCTGACAGGGATCACCTCTGACTATCCAAGGTGAACTGGAGGAGGTGGTGCTTCGGTTTTGCTGGCTCTTGAACTTACAGGAATTAAGAGCTGTAAAGGGTCTTGGAGGCCGGACGTGGTGGCTCACATCTGTAATTCCAGCACTTTGGGAGGCCGAGGCAGATTTATGACCTGAGGTCAGGAGTTTGAGACTAGCCTGGCCAACATGGTGAAACCCCATCTCTACTAAAAATACAAAAATTTGCTGGGTGTGGTGACACATGCCTGTAATCCCAGCTACTCAGGAGGCTGAGGCAGGAGAATCACTTGAACCCAGGAGGTAGAGGTTGCAGTGAGCTGAGATTGTGCCATTGCATTCCAACCTGGACAACAATAGCAAAACTCTGTCTCCAATAATAATAATAAAAGGCACTGGAGATGCTAAAGGGTTGTGGTCCAGTGGTCCCTGACTTGGGAATTGGAAGTGTCTTGGTGGCATGCAGAAGTCTTTTTACAGTGACTGATGATTCACTTTCTCCAGTGGCCATGACTTCTCAGTCTGCTGTGGCCCTGTCTACCATGGATTGGTGAGTTCAGGACGCTAGCTGTGTTGGCTCACTCACTGCTTCGTTGATCCCTTTGGCTTCCAGGCTCCCAGAATCTCTGATGTGTCAGAGCAGTATCACGGACTCTTGATGATGCAGCTAAATGTCTTATCTTTAAAGCAGGTCATAAATGATAAATGTGGTAACAGTCCTCTTAAACATAAACTCCCTTCTTATAAATTTGACCATTTCATTTCCATTGTGGCAGCACCAAGGGTCTTTGAGGAATTCTAGGTAGTATAAAAATGTCTGTCTGGGTGCAGTGGCTCACACCTATAATCTCAGCACTTTGGGAGGCCGAGGCAGGTGGATCACCTAACGTCAGGAGTTCAAGACCAGCCTGGCCAACATGGTGAAATTCTGTCTCTACTAAAAATACAAAAAATTAGCCTGGCATGATAGTACATACCTGTAATCCCAGCTACTTGGGAGGCTGAGGCAAGAGAATCACCTGAACTTGGGAGGCGGAGGTTGCAGTGAGCTGAGATCGCACCACTGCACTCCAGACTGGGCAACATAGTGAGACTCTGTCTCAAAAAAAAGCTCCAACTCCACTGGTCAATAACTTCCACCCCCAGGAAGCAACTGAGTTATTTTGTGTACATTTTTATCATAACTTTGTGATTTAGGATATAATATCTGCAGTTAGATATCCCCAGGTAGAATTCCAGCTCTCCATCTTACTCTAAGACTTTGTAAGTGCCTGAGTTTCCTGTATTTAGAAAGAGTTGGCCAGGCGCTGTGGCTCACGTCTGTAATCCCAGAACTTTGGGAGGCTGAGGTGGGTGGATCACCTGAGGTGAGGAGTTTGAGACCAATGTGGCCAACATGGTGAAACCCTGTCTCTACTGAAAAAACAAAAATTAGCCAGGCGTGGTGGCAAGTGCCTGTAACCCTAGCTACTCGGGAGGATCAGCATGAGAATCACTTGGACCCAGGAGGCAGAGTTTGCAGTTAGCTGAGATCACGCCACTGCACTCCAGCCTGGGCAACAGAGTGAGACTTTGTCTCAAAAAAAAAAAAAAAAAAAAGTTAAAAGAGATCTCACAAATGTCAGACAAAGAGCAAGTGTTCATTAGATGGAAGCTATTATTACAATTATCATTTCTGCACAGGGTATACAAGTTCTGAGGCTCATTATTAATGAAAATCTTTGGTAAAAACTCTAGAGGCTGAGGACGGTTTTGGATGAGTGGGAGGGGTTCGGGTGAGGCTCTTGAATGATGAGCAGAGGGGACCGCACAATGGAGACGGGGGTGGGGAGACTGAAATGTCATGGGTGACAGCTGAGCATATTTGGGGGCAGAATGACTCAGCATCTGTAGCCCTGCTGTGGAACCAAGTCTTTTCCCTTTTCTTTGGAGAATTTGCCATATAAGCTGGGGGCAGGGGTGAGGACGCAAAACCAGTGAGGAGGGTTGAATGGCATAAAATTAATGCTAACATTGGTCCAGAGGAACAAGGCAGAGTTCCTGGAGGAAGGGAACCTAGTGAGAGGATGGGGGCAGGCCCAGCAGGCAGTCATGAGTGCAAGAAGGCCGGGCATGGTGGCTCACGCCTGTAAGCCCAGCACTTTTGGAGCTGAGGTGGGTAGATCACCTGAGGACAGGAGTTCGAGACCAGCCTGGCCAACATGGTGAAACCCTGTCTCTACTAAAAATACAAAAATTAGTTGGGCGTGGTGGTGGGTGCCTGTAATTCCAGCTACTCAGGAGGCTGAGGTGGGAGAATGGCTTGAACCTGGGAGGCGGAGGTTGTAGTAAGGCGAGATCACGCCATCGCACTCCAGCCTGGGTGGCAAGAGCAAAACTCAAAAGAGAAAAAAAAAAAAAAAAGACTCCGGGCGTGGTGGCTCTCACGCCTGTAATCCTAGCACTTTGGGAGGCCAAGATGGGCAGATTGCCTGAGCTCAGAAGTTTGAGACCAGCCTAGGCACCATGGTGAAACCTCATCTCTACTAAAATACAAAAAATTAGCCAGGCATGGCAGCAGGTGCCTGTAGTCCCAGCAACTTGGGAGGCTGAGGCAGGAGAATTGCTTAAACCCAAGAGGTAGAGGTTGCAGTGAGCTGAGATAGCACCACTACACTCTAGCCTGAGCAACAGAGTGAGACTCCATTTCCAAAAAAAAAACAGTGGAAGCTGCGGGTGGGCAAAGGTTTCTGTGAAGGGATAGGCTTGGGAAATAATCATTGCAGCACTCATAGAGGGGTCAGACCCTTTCCAAGTGCTTCAGATGGATTAGCTCGTGTAATTCCCCTAAGACCTATGAGATATTATAATCATTTTTCAGGTGAAGAAACAGAGACATAAGAGACATCAAGAGTTTAAATAACTTGCCCAAGATCACAAGGCTGAGAAAGTGGCAGAGCCAGGATTTGAAATCAGGCAGTCTGGCTACAGGCCCACACCCACAGAGAAACTGTCAGAGAGGGCCGACCGGGTGTGGTGGCTTATGCCTATAATCCTAGCACTTTGAGAGACTGAGGACGACAGATCGCTTGAGCTCAGGAGTTTGAAATCAGCCTGGCCAACATCATGAAACCCCATCTCTACAAAAAATACAAAAATTAGCTGGGTGTGGTGGCATGCATATGTAATCCCAGCTACTCAGGAGGGCGAGGTGGGAGGATCGCTTGAGCCTGGGAGACCGAGGTTGCAGTGAGCTGAAATTGCACCACTGTATTCCAGCCTGGGCATCAGAGCCAGATCCTGTCTCAAAAAAGAAAAAAAATTTTCAGAGAGACCCCTACTAAGGCCAGGGGGTGGTTGTGGTGGGGGAGGGTGGAGCTGGTGGGTTGTGGGGTTTGTAGCCTGCTTGAAGAGCTGCCAGTGCAATGTCCAGGCATCACTGGAACATGCCTGGAGGATTCAGCTTAACAGAGTCTGCTGAGAACAACTGGCCAAGCACCAGACACTCTGCTGGGGCCCATCTGGGAGCACAAAGGTCACCAAGCCATGGGCCCTGCCTTCAAGATGCCTCCAGTCTAGTAAGGGAGACAAACATGCTAGTGTGGAATTTCAGTTGCTGTGGCAGGTACTGCTATAAGACAAAGCGCTGAGGAAGGAGGCACTTTGCCAGCCAGAAGAGGAGTTGGGGCAGGGAAGGCTTCCTGGAAGAGGGGCTACTTGAGCTGAGTGAGGACAAGATAAGTGGCTGCTGCCTCCTGGGCTTTTGATCTGGCATGGGAGCACATTGTTCTCCCCCTTGGGGAACTGAGTTAAGCCGAGTGGCCAATGTGTGGGTTTCAGAGGAGGGTCAGGTTTTCAGATCCTGCAGCACCTTGCCAGGATGAGGCAGGAACTGGGTAGTGTGGTCAGCTTCCCTGATGCCTTTGTGGTTTTTAATAGCTGAGAAACACTGCCACCTCTTGTAATGCCTGCAGTGAACATGGTAAAGAAGACATAAAAGTCTCTTAAGAGTCATTGCTCAGAACACAGTGATTCACTCTTGTCTCTCTGCACTTAGAACCAGAGGCAAATGAATTTACGGAGGAAGGATTCAAGTAAGGTATGAGAAAGACATTCCAGATAGGATGTGAGATGTAAGAAAAGTGACTCATAGGCACAGAGGGGAATGGCCTCCCCCGAAGGTCTTCAGAAATGGGAACAAGTTTCATTTGTCTTTGTGGTTTAAGAGGTTTCATCTGGAGACAGGAAGATGAAGTAAAGGCCCCTAGAGGTCCATGTCAGCTCAGTGATCGGAGGATAAAAGGAGCTGGAATTTTTGAGCTAGAAGATTACTCAAATCTGGCCTAACTCCTCCTTTGACTGTTGGAGTGATTGAAGAATGCCTGATAACAATGAACGGCTCATCCATTAATGAGTGAGCCAAGGCACAGAGTCTGCCCAACAGCTGGGGCCCTTGCCTGCAATGCTCCGGGTCAGCGGGGGTGCTCACTGGGAGGGACCTGCAGCTCTAGGGGATGGAGTTCAAGCCTTGTGAGGAGAGCCCAGGAAACCTGGAAGCAGTGGAGTGTTTGTCCTGGTATTGGAATACAGAAAGCGTCAGCCTCCGTACACATAGTGTTTCTGGGAGTGGCACTCTCAGGTGGAGCTTCTAGCTGGATGCATCTAGAAGAGTTTTAGGCATATATATGGGACTCTCAGTCAGCTTTGTTAGATGAATGAGTAAATAACAGATCATCCAAGACTTATCTCTATTTGACCATACCCTTGTTGGGCCAGTGCTCTTAACCCTTGTTATTCTGTTTTACTTAAGCTGACAGTAGACTTTTTTCATAAGACTGCCCAGCCACAAAGAAATGTGCCCGCAAGTATGCTGGGGGCAAGGTTAAGAGGAGGAAATGCAGTTTGGAATTTTCTCAACATTTATGCTTCTTTTAAGGATCATCAAGTCCTAACATTATGTTCAGTCATAATGGCTTTTGCTTTTTTTTTCTTTTTGGTTGTGCCAAGCACAAAAATGTTTTTATTTTTTATTATTTATTTATGAGACAGTGTCTCGCTCTTTCACCCATTCTGGAGTGTAGTGGTGTGATCTTGGCTCACTGCAACCTCTGCCTCCCAGGTTCAAACAATTCTCGTGTCTCAGCCTCCCAAGTAGCTGGGATTACAGACATGCAACAACACACACAGCAAATTTTTTGTGTGTTTTTAGTAGAGATGGGGTTTCACCATGTTGCCCTGGCTGGTCTCGAACTCCTGAGCTCAAGTGATCTGCCCACTTCAGCCTCCCAAATTTCTGGGATTGTAGGCATGAGCCACTGTGCCTGGCCCAAGCACAAAAGTAAAGGCTTCATTTTTTAAATTTAGGAAAAACATATAGTGTAACCGTCTCAGCCACATTAGAGTAAGATGGTTACAGAGATCTCAGAGAACAAAGCTTGCTCTGGAAAGATAATCTGACTAAGAATGAACCAAATATGAAAAAAAAAAAAAAAAAAGAATGAACCAAATATGAACGGATGCTGGACAATGAGTTTAAAAATAATACGGGGTGGTGAACTTTAGCTCTCGGGGTGAATTGAAATAGACTTGTGCAAATAAGAGAGAAGTAGCAGCAGCAAACATGATGGCAAGGACTTTTGCTTCCTCCTCTAATCCCTATTCATTAAGAAAGAATTCCCTATTCATTAAGAAAGTATTTGGTGTTAGGAGGGCACTGCAAAGCTTTGTTTTTGCCTGGTGACCAGCAAGCTAGATTTGGTGCCCTGTTAAGGGGAAGGCTCTTTGTGGTCATGTAGGGTGATCAGGCGCAAGAAATGATTTCACTTTGCTCTGGTCTGAGATTAGTTTCAGTTTCAGGCTGTACCCAGAGCTGGGAGAGAGCTAGTGAGCTCCAGGGAGGGTCAGCTGGGGGAGTTCCACCATTGGCTATGTCAGCCAATGGCAAGGTGTGTGAACAGGGAACTCCTGTGCTGAGCAGAGAGAGGAAGAAGATGAGTCTGAGATGGGGAGGGCAGCACTTGTGTGTTTGTGTGTCCAGAGACCGGGCTGGTGATGATGAGCAGGAAGGAGCATATGAAGATATCAGATGTGCAAAGGACAAAACCCCCACCCAATTACAGGACCACTGAGCCTCGGGCTAGGAGATTGTAGGGAAGTCTTAAAACAGATTGCCTGGGCCAGTTGGGTTTTCCTTGAGCAGGTGCACACCTGAGAGGAAAGCAAGTGTAAGCATGCCACAGAGTCAACATACGTCTTGTAGTGGCATCCTTAAGATCAGCCTCTGCTGTGCAGCATTTTCTTGCATATGAGTTTCCTTAAAAAAAAAAAAAAAAAAAAACACCTCAAATTAAAGTTTGAGAACCGATAGTTGTGAACTTGCAGAGCTTTGCACATTGGTGCATCCTCTAAGAACTTCAAGTTGTCATTTTTCCTGAGACGGCTTGAGGCCAGTCTGGTTGTTTCACAGGGCATCATTACCCTAGAAAATCAGCAGTGTTCCTCCCCTGACTGGTTCTGGGTGAGGCATACACAGATGTTTCCTTCCCTCTTAGCAGTACTAGAGCATCATTACATTATTTCTTGAAGTTATATGTTAATTTCATTTTGAAAAAGGAGAATCACTGAATTTTACAGCTGGAAAGGATTCTGAAGACTCCTGGAGGAAGCTGAGGTTCTGGGTCATGAAGTGCTTTGACAAGACTGATGGTATGTAATTAACAATACTGAATCAGAATGCCCGTGCTTCATCCCAGCCTCTGCTAGTGGCTGCTGTGTTCTTGGGGCAAGTTAGTCAATCTCTGAGTCTTAGTTTCCTGATCCATACAGGAGTAATAATTTCACCAATTTTTGTTGTTGTTGTTTTTGAGACAGAGTCTTGCTCTGTCACCCACAGCCTCTACCTCCTGGGTTCAAGTGATTTTCCTGCCTCAGCCACCTGAGTAGCTGGGATTACAGGCACCCATCACCATGCCCAGCTGGTTTTTGTATTTTTAGTAGAGACAGTGTTTCACCATGTTGGCCAGGCTGGTCTTGAACTCCTGACCTCAAGTGATCTGTCTGCCTCAGCCTCCAAAGTGCTGGGATTATAGGTGTGAGCCACCGTGCTGGCCATAATATTACATAATGGTTGTTAATTAGTACCAAATCCTTATTAAGCCCCTAGCACAAAGTTTTGCATATTGTAAGTCCTCATTAAATGTTAGCTGCTATTGTTATTGTTATTGTTTTCATTTTGTGAAATCACACAGCTACTTAGTGGTAAAGCCAGAGCTACAATGTTAAATTCTTTTTATTCCAATTCTTTTCAGCATGGCCATAAGGAGATTTCATCACAGTCTTGAAATATGAGAAGACCTTTATGAAAATGCTTATGCAGAAGTCTTCTAATGAACATTCATAATAGAGCCAGAAGAAATGGGCTTAACCTATTTATTAGATATAGTTAGACTTTGGGCATGAGGGCATATGTTTGCCAAATAATTTGTTCCCATAAATATTATTTATTAGTGTTTAACGGTTTCCTAAATGCCAGATTGGTTGCCTCTGCTGGAAGTTTGGGGTGTTTTTAGATGTTTTCATTGAAGAGTTCTTCTCAAGTTGGAAACATCCATTTGAATGAGTTGTGGTGGCAAAGCAGGCTTTTGTGTGTAATGGAAATATTTCTGTAGCCTGGCTGCTATTTATCAAGGGTGAAGACAGTACAGATGTTTTGAAAAAAATATATGGACTTGGCAGCAGTCCACATGTCTTAGGCCATGCCTACACAAATGCATTCTCACATGATTTGCACTGACCTTCGGCAAATCGATGACAGCCTAGGAGCCTCCCAAGGGAGCCATTTTTGTCTGAAACATTGTTGAGGCCGGTGTGACCCCTGGCCTTGCATGGTCCTTGACACCTTTGATGGGGTGACACCCTCTCCCTAAGGCAGCTTTGGTGTGTGTTCTTGAAAAATGAAAACAAATGGAATGGAAATGAATTTTGTTTGGTGAATCTCGAAATACTCCCTTGAGATACTGTCACTCTGTAGAGATGATGGAATTGAAATCTGTTTCTGATGCTGATCTGCGGGACTTCTCAAATTTCTATGCCTGGGGGAGACAGTGTGTTAAAGTATGAAATTTGTGAGTCTGCAAATTGGAGTCCACAACTGGAGTTCCAGTCTTAGCTCTGCCGTGTGTGGGCTGTGTCATTCTGAACAGGTCACTTAGCTTCTTAATTTGTAGTTTTCTTGAGGCTAGTCTATTATTATACTCCACAACAACACATGGCTATTTACTACATATGTTAAATAGAGCTGGTAAGAATAATTTCTATGGTACAAGATTCTTGTGATGGTCTAATAATAGCTAATGGCCAGGCACAGTGGCTCATGTCTGTAATTCCAGCACTTTGGAAGGCCAAGGCAGGTGGATCACCTGAAGTCAGGTGTTTGAGACTAGCCTGGCAACATGCTGAAACTCCATCTCTACTAAAATTACAAAAATTATCTGGGCATGGTGGTGGGTGCCTGTGATCACAGCTACTCGGGAGGCCGAGGCAAGAGAATCACTGGAACCCTGGAGGTGGAGGTTGCAGTGAGATATGAGATCATGCCACTGCACTCCAGCCTGGGCAACAGAGTAAGACTCTGTCATAAACAAAATAACAGTAGCTGGCCGGGTGCAGTGGCTCACACCTGTAATCCCAGCACTTTAGGAGGCTGAGGCAGGCGGATCATGAGGTCAGGAGATAGAGTCCATCCTGGCCATGGTGAAACCCCATCTCTACTAAAATACAAAAAATTAGCCAGGCCTTGTAGCATGCGCCTGTAGTCCCAGCTACTTAGGAGGCTGAGGCAGGGGAATCGCTTGAATCCAGGAGACGGAGGTTGAAGTGAGCCGAGATTGTGCAACTGCACTCCAGCCTGGTGAAAGAGCAAGACTCCGTCTCAAAAAAAAAAAAAAAATAAAATAATAGCTAACATTTATTGCATGCTTACTGCATGCCAGTAAGCTTTCTAAGCATGTTGGGAATGTTAATGTGTGCAATCAACCCTAGATGAGAGAGTATTATCGTCACTTTATGCAGGAGGAAACTGAGGCACAGAGAGGTTAAGTTAACCTGCATAAGGTCACACTGATTAGTTGAGGAGGCGGGATCTGAGCTCCAAAACCAGGAGGCTGAGTCCATAGACGTATTTACAAAAGTGCTTTATAACATTGTAGTGTTAGGATTCTTATTCTTTGACTGTTACTCTTCTTGTTTGACAGTCCCAGGGAGGGATAAACTGAGCCTAGAGGTAGATTAAGTGTGCAGATCACAGTGTTGGAAAGAATGAGGGATGGAGCATATGAGAGCTTTTTTTGGAGTTCTGGGGAAACAGCTGTTTCTAAGTGTGGGTCAGAGCTGAGGAGATCTGACACAGACAGAGAAGAATATTTTCTGGGTGGATTTTACTTTCTGCTCTGAGGGTGGCATGTGTGTGGATTTAAGAACCATGTGACTCTTTCCCCTCCTATCCCATTTTATGTGGAAACTTATCGTTAAACTCCAACTCAGCCCTCCTCCCTGGCAGCCTTAGAAACTTAGAAACCTGCCATGGATGGTGAATTCTTGAGACATGAAAGGAAAGGTGAAGGGCGGGGCTCTTCGTGGAATTTCTTCCTTGTTGTAGCATTTCTATTAAGTGCATATGGGGAATGAGCCATGGGGTGGCTTATGTTTGGCAGAGAGAGGGATGGGAACTCGGGTGACTTCCCTTTTTCTCATGAGCCGATTTAATAAGAGAATGAATCATCCTATTAGCTTTAATTCTGGAAAAGAAAGAAAGGAGAGGCAAATGAGTGAGATGGCATTGGCTGAGGCCAGAAGCCTTCCATGTCAGTCTCCCAGGGCGGGTACCAGGCTGACACCCAGGGCCTTGGTGGTTCGTGCCAGTGGTGAGCTCCCTTCAGGGGCTTTGGGAAGGGTTCCCAGCTTCTGGTCACTGCCATTGCCACCATGAGCCCTGTCCTGGTGAGGCTCTGGAACCTAAGTCCTTGAAGGGAAATGAATGGGGGGGCGGGCAGAGCATGTCATTAAAAAGAGACTACTGGTAAAATTCACATATAGCAGTGATCATTTTGAAGACTTTAACATAAAAATTGATTTCATAAAACTAGACAGTTTGGCCAGGTGCAGTGGCTCACGCCTGTAATCCCAGCACTTTGGATGGCTGAGATGGGTGGATCACCTAAGGTCAGGAGTTCAAGACCAGCCTGGCTCACATGGTGAAATCCCCTCTACTAAAAATACAAAAATTAGCGTGGTGGGTGCATGCTTGTAGTCCCAGCTATTTGAGAGGCTGAGGCAGGAGAATCGCTTGAACGCAGGAGGCGGAGGTTGCAGTGAGCTGAGAGCGTACCACTGCACTCCAGCCTGGGCAACAGAGCAAGACTCTGTCTCAAAAACCTAACCAAACCAAATGAAAACAAACACCCTAGACTTTCAAATATAGTGTTTGACATTCGGGAATGTGAGTGGGCCATTTGTACCCCACAAAGGTGGCAGGAGTCCTTTCTGTGCTAATGGCTGACCTCCTGGAACATCTTCAGGGAAGTCCTGTTCTCTTTTAGGACTTCAGATGTACTCCCAGCCCAGCCAGCCCCACCTCCCAGCTGCCTGGCCCTTCTCTGAGTTTGCTGGGAGGCTGGGAGCACATCCTTTTCTAAGCCACTCTTTGTGGCCTTTGTGTGGATCAGTAAGGTCACTGATCTTGGATTCTGAGCCAAGCCTGGGGTCCCCAGGGAAGTGTCAAGGCTGCCAAGGAAGAAGGGGTTGCATGAGAACTCCTTCACACCAGCCCTGGCCTCCAAGCTCAAAGTAGGGTGGTCATGTGTTTGGACTCTGGCCTCTCTACACACATTTTCCAAAGCGCTGGCTTTTTTAGACAGTGTCCCTCTGTCCCCACTCACCTCGTTTTCCTTCCTGGCCCCAGCCATCAGCAGCGGCTACTGTTAATAGTTCCCATTTGTAACAGGAGTTGCTCCATGTCAAGCATTCTGCTTATGTAATTTAATTGTGTCCTGATACTGACCCTATGAGCCAGGGATTGTTGTCACAGCCAGGGATGTGGGAACTGAGGCTGAGGGTTAAGTAACCTGTCCAAGTAACACACCCAGTCACTTGATGGGGTGTTGGTTTGGTTTTTGTTTTAACCTTTTACTGTGAAAAATGTCAAACATTACAAAAGTAGAGAGATCAGTATAATAACTGGAGAAGGCCTGGCCCCAGTTCTCCTGTGGCATACAGCAGACACCTTTGGGTGAATTAGAAGAAGGTGCCCTTCCTCTAGGATATACAACCTGGTAAGCAGAGTATAAGCTAGATTCCAGCTCCATTTGCCCCTTTGGATGGACGTGTTATGCAGTGAACAGCCTGCATAACTGTACATGGCAACCCTGTCTGCCTAACTTCTTATCTAGCTTTTGGCATAAAGAAAGGAGACTATAGCCAGACACCGTTCCTGAAAGAATAATGACTTCTCTGCCCAGTCCTCAGCTCCATGGGATAGGGGGAGAAAAGCTCAGTCATGGGGGACTTTTCCAGTTAAAATCAAACAGGGAGATGATTCCCAGAGGAGACATTTCTGCTGCAGAGGAGGGTGGGGAAGATGAGCAGTGTCTTTTGCTGCTTCTGTTTTCCATCAGCCACCTGCTCTCTTGACGACTCCTCCTTGATGACTTCTCCCCTCTGTCTGTGCCCAGAGCAAGGGAAGCATTTGTCTACAGCCACAAGGCTGGCAGGAGTAGAGGTGGTAGAGCCTTGGGTGTGAAAGCCTGGTGTGAACTCACTCTTGGCTGTCACCCTCCCGGAGTCACTAGGACAAGCTGTCTTTGCCTCCTGGCAGCTTAGCTTCTCTCAGGGCTCAGGTTAGCCAGGGACTGTGTGGGAGTTCTGCTTTGCACCTGTAGAACTGTTTCTTTTAGTCCCAAGTGGGGCTTATGAGTCACCAGATAGGGTGCTTCTTAAGGGTAGCTATTGTATTTTTTTTTAAACTACTGTGCCCTTGACTATACCCATGACAGCACCTGGCACTGTGCTCCAGAAATATTTGTTAAACAGATCGTGTTAAACAAATAAATGCAGCATCCTGCTGGCCCAGGCTGAAGAATTCCTGTGCTTCAGTCAGGAGAGGCTAGATTATGCTGCAGGAATAATCAAATCCTGACATCCCAGGGGCTTGACACCATCTAGGTTTACGTTTTGCTCATGGTAAGTCTTGTGGGTCAGCAGGCCACCTCCATCTGTAGCCACATCATCTGGAATATAGGGCCTTCAAGGTTACTGCAGGAGGGGAGGAGAGAGACACAGGAAACTGACACCTGTTGCTTCCATTCACATTGCCCAGAGCTGGTCACATGGGGCTGACCTCACTGCAAGGAAGGCTGGGAAATATAGAGGCGAGAGGAGCTGTCTTTACAGTTCTAAAGCAGAGGATTTTGAATTTTTTGTTTCCAGCTTTAGTCCATTGGAGTGCCTCTGGCTGAATCGCTTACTGTGCCACCATTTTTTTTAACACTGGCAGAAAGGGAACACCTGCCACTTCCTTTAATCCAGGGAAGGAGGCATGAGATGGCACTGAAGGAGAGTCACATGGCAGGGTTTTTAACGGCTCCTTTATTACATGTTGACTGTATGACGTTCATTTAGTCACCTCTAGAGCCTCTTTCCTCCTCTGTACAGGGAGGATAGTAATGCCAGCTCATTTCTCAGTTCAGACTCTACTGATGGCAAGTAACAGAGATCAGCTTGAGCTATTTGAAGCTGTGGGGAATTGAAGAATCAAAGGAGGAAGTGCAGCTGGCTTCCCCAGTGCGGGGGTGGGGGACAAGGGGAGCACACACAGGCTGACGAAGCTGTTCTCAGTGAGTCTGCACACTGCACCTGCAGGATGCCGCTGCTGCTGTGGACACGCACCAGGTGGTGTGATCCTCAGCTCCCAAATACACCTGTCTGCTTCCCAGTAACCCTCAGAGACTGAATAGTCTGAACCTTGATGTGAAATCCTGAGGAGAGAGTCTGATGGGCTCATGTGGATCAGCTGTCTACCAGTGGGCCAGTCAGCTAGGGCCAGGAGGACATGATCACATAGCACAATGGGGTAGGGGCTTTCCCCTGTGAATGGGAGTGGAGGCAGTCCTCACAGGAGGATGAGCTGGCCACATACCTCCAAAAGCTGTTCAGGGCAGGTAAAGTGGTTCACGCCTATAATCCCAGTACTCTGGGAGACCAAGGTAGGAGGATCACTTGAGGTCAGGAGTTTGAGACTAGCCTGGGCAACATAGTGAGCCCCCCCCATCTCTATACATAATTTGAAAAATTAGCTGGGTGTGGTGGTGTGTGCCTGTAATCCCAGCTGCTTGGAAGGCTGAGGTGGGAGGATCACCTGAGCCCCAGAGTTCAAGGCTGTGGTGAGCCGGGATTGCACCACTGCACTCCATCCAGTCTTTACCCAGACCAAGACCTTGTCTCAAAAAATAAAACACTAGGCCTGGTGCAGTGTCTCACATCTGTAATCCCAGCACTTTAGTGGGGGCCAATGGGGATCACTTGAGGTCAGGAGTTCAAGATCAGCCTAGCCAACAAGGTAAAAGCCCATCTCTACTAAAATACAAAAATCTGCAGGGTGTGGTGGCATATGCCTGTAGTCCCAGCTACTCAGGAGGCTGAGGCAGGAGAATTGCCTGAACCCAGGAGGCTGAGGTTGCAGTGAGCCAAGACCATGCCACTGCACTCCAGCTTGGGTGACAGAGTGAGACTTCCTCTCAAATAAAAATAAATAAATAAAAATGAAAAGCTGTTGTCCATATTTAGCTGGTTCCCAGTTACTGAGCTGGCTGGGTGATGTCTGTAACAATACTTTGGGAACTGTCAGGTGTTGTATACATGTGCTCTGGTATGGTGGTGCCCAGTCTCTCATTAGGAATCTTGGAGATTGCACCGCCCTGAAGGGGCATGGGAAGGATTATAATGCTGTGAGAGAGAATTTAAAAGTCTTGGTGGAAGCAGGCGACCTGTTCGTTGGAAGGCCATGGAGCCAGGAGGAGTCAGGGCTGGGGCCAGGGCCAGCACAGGGCATCGCTGGGAGTTAAGCTAGGTTTATAGGGTGTTAGGCTATGACATCATAAACCAGAGAGCAAACGTGTATTTATCACCTGTGTAAATACGGATGCTTCTATACTTGAAACTGTGTAATGGAGAAAGGATGTTAGCCCAGATGTGGCACTTTGGTCCCCAGACTGTCTCAACTGGCTGTGTGCCTGTGAGCAAGTTACCTCATCTCTCTGGGCTTGAGGATCCTGTGTGTGCAGCCTGTGTCCATATAGCATGGCACTTAAGGCCTGGAGACTGAAATTAGGCAGCTGGCTTTCAGCCTTGCTCTTCACTCTCTGTGCGACCTAGGCAGATTAAAAAAATTTTTTTATTACAATTATTTTATCTTTTTGGCTTCTTATGCTTGTTTCCTACCTAGGCAGATTTTTAAATTTATTTTTTATTTTTTCTTGAGACGAGTTCTGTCTCTGTCATCCCAGCTGGAGTGCAGTAGCATTAGTGCAGCTCACTGCAGCCTGGGTCCCCAGGGCTCAAGGGGTTTTTCCAACTCAGCGTCCCTGGTCGCTAGGACTACAGGCACTCAC